>NC_143157.1:15104912-15318908 GCF_041381405.1 Jatropha curcas
GACGAGACTGATGCCTCTGCAGCCTACTGATCTCCAGGTCCTACAGAACAAAGATGTGTAAGGAAAGATAAAAATAATAATAAGGAAGAAGGATAAGACACAGGAAGGCTGTACTTACCCGCTCATGTACATCAGAGTAGAGCCGACCGATGTAGGATCGGCCAAACTCGAATCGCTGGCAAATCTCCTGGTACCTCTGGGCCGGCACCTGCAAACAAAAAAAGAAAATCCATTAAAAGGCTATTCAGGTAAAGCGTTCTTAACTTTGTAAATTCGGTTTATAACTTACATATGTAGTATGCTCAGGGTCCAGCTGCACTGGAGGAGGAGCCTACCGAAGATCAGCAGGAATGACAATGCACGATCCCAAGCCTAGACCAGCGTCCAGCACCACCTCCATGTCCGGTGGGAACGGGACGTCACCCAATACTACACCGGCCGGTCCAGCCGAAGCAGCCGCGGCACCCGCCTCAGCCGCTGCCTCCAACCTGTAGTGAGCCGCAGTCTTATGCGTCTTCCGCTCCTGCTTTAAGTTAAAGAGAAAGCAATGGTATCAGTGGTCTGAAACAGTGAAAATAATAATGAAAGTAAATAAGGCAGAAGATCAGGAAAGTCACCTGAGTGTATTCGAGAATCTCGGGAAGCCGCGCCTGCATCCAAGAGGCGAAGTAAGAGGGGAAATCACCGACGGACAGAAAATCATTTGCCGAGAAGCCCCTGTACTCCACCTCCAGATCCTCCGGGGTCAAGCCCTCCAGGAGACACATGTGACGAGGAGGGGCATGAGGCACCCTCCGCTGTGCTGGGGCCACCGAACTGTCGAAAACTCTCTCTCTGAGGAAGTATCGATCAGCCCAGTACCCTCGCATCAGCAGCCTCGATCTGGTGTGCAACTCAGCCACCTCCCGGCCCGGGTAGGTCCTCCAGGCCTCGCAATCCCACGGAGTCAGGAACAGCTACAAAAGAATAAGAAATCAGTAATTGTTGTGCATTAAAATAAAAGGAGAGAAAGCTAAGCTAAGTGTTCAGAGGTTCTGTTTGTACTTACATCAGACAGCTCCCAGTCGTTAAGGAAGCTCCTCCAGTACTCCGGATCCTCGCCACTGGCATAAGTATGATGACAGTGAGCCAGATAATGAGGGATCCTCCTCGACTCGGCAGGAGAGTCACAGCTCGGACCACCCGGATAGATACGGTACTCGTATGACCATACCTGCAACAGAGAAAGAAATGATATCAGTTAGTTGAACAGTTAAGAATGACAAAGAAGAAGCTGAAGAGTGAAAGAATGTTACCTCCAGAGGCCGGATGAACAGCCAGTTTGACTCACCGCTACCACGAGTCCAGACATCCAGACCGTGATAGAGATGAGCCAAACCTATTGTGGCCCAGTCGAAGGACCCGACCTGGCTCAAATCCCTTAGACATGCCAGCACCGCCGGGTCTCCCTTATTCTGGGAGGTGCATAGCAGCTGGGATGATATGATGTAAAACAAGAAGGACCAAGCAGCCTGGTCCCTCTCCTCCCGAGTGTATGCAGGAGCAGCAGGTCGGGCCTCCACCGGTAACTCCCTCCAAGTAGCCAGTCTGGTCCTGATCCTCTCGACCCAAAATCGGAAGACCATCTCATAAGACACGCATCCCTGCACGGTGTACCGGGTCTGTGTGGTGACACCGAGCAGAGAGCGGACTAGCTGAGCTCCGAGAGTAGCCGTCTGGTACCGAGCATCCAGTGGGGGAACTGGACCAGTGAAGTGAAGGCCTGTGATGGCAGCATAGTCTACGGGTGTGAGGGTCATCTCGCCGAACCCGAACACGAAGGAGTGCGTGCAATCGTTCCACCGCTCTATCAATGCATATCACATAGCGGGCAGGAAACGGGGTTGTGTGCGGCGTAATCCTGCAGCGTAATCCCCAAAGCCTGCAGCGACGACCCGAGCTCGCATAGGCGGGTCCAGCAAATCCCAGAAGGCGGAGGCATCAGTGGCTAATCCACCCGAGCGGGCCTTGCCCAGATTAACCTGTAAGAAAATTTTCCAATTTTAATAAATATAATACTAACAATTGTTCATTTTCTTCTATGGCAGGAAAAATAAAAACCCAAATTTCGGTTTGAACCGTAGCTGCGTCACGCAACTACAAAGCCGCGTCACGCGTCTACATAGTTGCATCACGCAACTTTGCCCAAATTGCGCACCTTGAAGCACAGCTGCGTCGCGCACCTCAGCGCCCGCGCCATGCCACTCCACAGCTGCGTCACGCAACTATTTGAAGTTTATTACCCTAAGAACAGATGCACCACGCATCTCGACAGTTGCGTCACGCAACTGCTCGAGGCTCTGTCTCGTCGACAAACAGTCGCGTCACGCAGCTGTTCTTTACGTCATGCAACTGTTCTTCCAAAGAACAGCTGCGTGACGTAACTGTCGAAGGTACACAGAATGTAATTTATGCCTAATTTCACTATGTTTGTGTTGTTCTCATGCAATTCTCAGGGTAAAATCAAGTCGCCTAGAGATACCAACAAGCAAGCATCAATAAATCAAGTTCTAACACAATGAAAAGGGGTCAATTCTAAAGTTCAAGGCAAGCTAGGGTTTCTGGCGCCTCGAACAGTTGCGTCACGCAACTGTTCACACAAGAACAGCTGCGTCACGCAACTGTTCACGGAAGAACAGCCGCGCCACGCAACTCCTACCTGCGTGACGCGACTGTTGACACAGGCACAAAATATAAAAAAACAGTCATATGCTACAATTGTGGATCAAAAGCGGTAAAATCGAAATTTTTTTTTACTTACCTCCGACTGAAAACTGCGCATCCGGCTTGTCTATTATCTCACCGGAAACTCTGTGCCTGGCAACGGAAGAAGCTGCAGCGGCAGTGTGAACCCCTCCCCAAAATGCCATAGGCATGTGAATGCATGTGACTAAAGGAAGAAATGCACGTGAATGAATGAGTCGCCACCTTGTTTAATTGTTTTAGGGTAAACTAGGAAAAACCCTAAGTGACTCCAATTTTAATTAACCTAGTTACTAGATTAATTAGCCCAATGTCTAAGGCATGGTCTTCGAACCCGAGGTGGATCCCGAGACTATGTCATGCTGATGAAACTAGGTTATGTGATTCGACTTGCCGCCCGGGGTTAGATCCCGAACGTGCCTACGTACTTCCGTTTGAATGGAAGATCAAAGTCAACGTAGTTCGATAGGCCTCTTTTAGAGGGCTTTGAATGGGATGCTTTATGCATGAGTGTGTGTATGCTTTGTGCATTTTGTTTAGGCATTTTGCCAAAAAGGTTGAAGGATTTAGGCACTTGGTGCCAAAATGTTGATTTTGAGGCTTTTAGCCAAAAGAATTTAATTTGGGCTTATTCTTGCCAAAAGATTGATTTTTAAGGCATTTGTGCCAAACGAATTGTTTTAAGGCTTTTAAAGCCAAAATATTGGTTTAGGCAATTAATTTGCCAAATGATGCTAATTGGGCGATTGTCGCCAAAGTTGATTGATTTAAGGCAGTTTATTTGCCAAAAAAAATTGTTTGAAGGCTTTTAGCCAAAGAAATTTAATTTAAGCGATTTGTCGCTAAAAAGGTTAATCTTCACTTATAGGCAATTTGTTTGCCTAAAGTGATTAATTAAATTGAAATATAGGCAATTTATTGCCATAATAAAAAAAGTGTTTAATTAGGGCCTTTTAGTCACAATTATTGATTAATTAGACTTAAGCCAAAACTTGTTCGAAATAAAGGCAATTTCACCATAGTTATTGATTAACTAGGCTTTTAGCCAATATTGTCGAATTTAAACTTTAATACCACGATCATTAATTAACCGGGCATTTAGCTTAAATTTATTTAATTGAGGCAATTTATTTGCCTAGTTAATGGTATGAATGCATTTATGCAGTTATAGAATTTAAGAGGAGTAGAAAAGAAGCATGCATGAAATGCTAAAATTAAAAAAACAGAGTTTAGTTTTGCGTACCTGATTTAGTCGACGGCCACTTCTTAACTCCAGGTTAAGCTCCTCGTTAAGGGAAATTAATTAATTTAATTTTAATGACCACTTAACAAAGAAAGAAAGCAATAAAAGCTAAATTAAAATGCAAAAAAGCAGTAAAGAATTCGCAAGGAGCGAGAGGGAGAAGGAGCGTCCGTCAACACAGACTGAGTGAGGAAAAAAGGAGGCCCGAGGCCTGTATTTATAGGCACAAAAAAAAAAAAATGGACTGTTTTCGGTGGCCGGGTCGCCGGCCCGGCGGCCATCCCGGCGGCCGGGTCGCCGTCTCGGCGACCGGGCCGCCGGTCCGTCGGCGGCCTCGGTGACCTTCCCGGCGGCCGAGCCGCCGGTCCTTCGGCGGCTGGGCCGCCGGCTCGGCGGCTGGCTCCGGTGGCTGAGCCACCGGGGCAGGCAGGTTCACTCCGGGGGCTTTTCCGGGAGTTTCGGACCTCCGAAAAATATTCCGGGACCAGTTCCGTGATCCTCGTAATTTTCCGGACGTTTCAAGTACCATATTGGCGTACTTCCGGTGAACTTTCCGAAAGGCCTCCGGTCCGGCCGAACTGTTCGCAGTCGGAAAAAACAGGCTTTTGAGCCTCAAAAAAATTTGAATATTCACAGGCGACTGCAGCCGCTGTCGTCGGCGGCACGGCCGCCGGCGATAGCGGCTACCGCCGCCTTTAAGGGCGGCCGCCACCGCCGCGGCCGGGAAAATCGGCTTTTCGAGTCTCAAAATTTGAGTATTCACAGTTGCCCCCCCACCGGCAACCATAAAAATGATTTATGGGTGTCGGTGGTTGTCTGAAGACCAAATTTTGAGGATGGGCAGCGGAGGAAACCCCGCCGTGGTTTTTTTTTTTTTTTTGAAAATGAAATGATCAAATGCATGGATTTATGTTGGTAACTTAAAGATGTTTTTGCCTCTTAATGAGGGCTTAAAAAGAAGTTTTGCCTCTTAATGAGGGCTTGAAAAGAGATTTTGCCTCTTAAAGGACTTGAAAAGAGATTCTGCCTCTTAGAGGACTTGAAAAGAGATTTTGCCTCTTAGTGAGGGCTTGAAAAGAGATTTTGCCTCTTCGAGGACTTGAAAAGATGTTTTGCCTCTTAGTGAGGGCTTGAAGAGATGTTTTGCCTCTTAATGAGGGCTTGAAAAGAGATTTGTTTTATTTTTCTTTGAGAACCAAGGGTCCACCTAAAGTCGAAATGATCAAATGGTCAAATGGCTTGGTTTTGGATGACAAATGGTTGGTTCTTGGTTAGGGTTTCACCCTGGGTTGTGTATATGTTTTTTTTATAACACTTGCCCCTGAATCCAACTTGGAGGATTTTGCCCCCGGCTTGCGAGAATTGATGCCCTTATTAGCTGAAATGGAATTTCTTCTTAATGAAAGACAAAATTCCGTGATTACTTCTGTGATGGGAGAATGGTGAAGGTTCTTATCACTTCTTGCCCCCAGAATGGTGCTGACCATGGAATACTTCAAAACATTGGGTTTGTACTTGTCCAATCAATTGAGGAATAAAAGAGAACAAAGCCACTTATATGACTCGAGGAAACGAACAATGTGGATGACATCGCTCGTCTGAAAGGATCGAAGAAACGATGGTCCGAGTGGAGACGAGGGATTAAAGAATTACCTCTCAATGATTATGTTTGACATTTTTTTTAGGGTTGTTTTGGAAACCCCGGGGATTGAATTGACATTGTCCTTTCTCTCCTTTTTTTTTTCGAGGAATGACTCAAAGAGTGACGCTTTCAAAACGAACTTTTGAGAATGACTCAATTTTTGTGACTCGTTGTGGAATGACCACTAGTGATGGAGACTTGATTTTAGAGACTCAAATTTTTCTTGTAGTGAATTTTGGCTCGAAGGAATTCAGTGGTTCCTGGAAAAAATGATTTATATACTCCCAAGGAGACCTTTGAAAGCACCTTTTTTTTTTTGGCCTTAACTTTTTCCTAGTAGCCGCCCTTTCGGGTTTTCGACTCTAGCAGGCTCTTTGCCCTAACTTTTGCCTAGACCGCCCTTTCGGGTTTTCAGCCTAGCGGGCTCAATTCTTGCCTGAAGCCGCCCTTTCGGGTTTTCAACTCCAGCTTTTATTTTTCTTTTCTTCTCTTTTTTTATTTTTTATTTTTTATATTGGCAAAGAGAAAATGCTATTTATGATGCAAACTTATGTTTGTGACCGCGCCTTTGTGGCTGCCTACGTATCTCCAAGAACTCTTCGGGGGATGGGGAGAATCAGGTCTTTCGTAGTTCCTTCCAGGATGCGAACTTCGTGCTTGGCTGGTGCGGAATTCATCTCCGACTTGATGTTAGCGCGGAATTCCTTTCCGTCTTGGTGCGAAATTTATTTTCGACTTGCTATTGGGGCAAAATTCAATTTCGCCTTAATGCTGATTGTGGAATTCATTTCCGATTTGATTTCTTCGGGATTCCTTCCCGACTTGATATTAATACAGAATTCATTTCTGACTTGATTTCTTTGCGGGATTTCTTCCCGGCTTGATGTCTTTATGGGATTCATTCCCGACTGGATGTCTTTGCGGGGTTCCTTCCCGACTTGATGTTGATGCAGAATTCGTTTCTGACTTGATTTCTTCGCGGGATTCCTTCCCGGCTTGATGTCGATGCAGAATTCATTTCTGACTTGGTTTCTTCGCAGGATTCCTTCCCGGCTTGATGTCTTTGCGGGATTCCTTCCCGGCTGGATGCTGTTGAATCAACTTATTGACCCGGGCTCGTATGATAGTGATGACCCTAGGCGAATCTGACTTTGTTGTTGTAGTGGTTTTACCACTGGCTGACTGAAATATGACTTGCATTCATCACAAAGAGTTTTGAATACCCACATTGTGGTGGTAACTTGAGTGGCTTGAATGTTGAAGAAGCTTTTATGCTTTGAGTTTGTGGCTTCGCCATGTTTGAATTCTTGAGGTTAATTTGATTCCTTTTCTTGAACTTTATCTTCCTCTGAATTTGAAAATTATTTCCTCAATGGTTCTCCTCTCCATAAGGAATTTTGAGGAGACTCTTCCTTTTCTTTGTTTTGAGAAATGATCCTTGTTTATAAGGACACTCGTACTTGTGCCATGCTTGGCGCTCGATTTTCAAGGTGTTTGTTGTCATCCAATTTGTGGAAATGACTGCTTCTTTTAACTTGCTTTTTCAAATGTGAGCAGCCGCTTGGTCTTTGTCCTTATGGCTGAAATGATTTGTCATCTACCCTTGATGGGCTTCAATTTAACGGAGAGCTTACGGTTGAGCCATTTTTGACAACTTGATTTCCTGTAGCTTTGTCCTTGATTTCTTTCTTGTGTGCAGAAGTTCCTTCTGACCCATTTTTTTTCTTTTGCTTGTTTGCTTCCTTTTGACCAGGGGTTCCTTTTGTCCCGTTTTTCCTTTTGCTTGCTTAGAAGCAGCCTCTCCATAAAGAATTTCGAGGCAACTTGATTGTAAGATAACTTGAGTAGTGTATGGATAGCATTGCGACTTCGTGCAGACCCAATCCAATTCCAAACATAACTTCTTTATTTTGTCGCTCTTAAGCTCAAAATTCAGACACCTCTCTGTCGGAGCATCTTCCATTCCTGGGTTTTCGGAGAAACCATTCTGGCCTTAACCCCTTCAATCGGCTTTGCCTCGGTACTGTTTGAAGTCTTACGTACCCTTTGCTGGATCCTTTCCATGATTACCCTTCAAAACTTCCCCTTTGATGGTGCTTCTTAGGATGCCCCCAGCTTTGATTGATGCAGAGCAAATGAAAGGATGAATGCATTTTTCTTTGCCAATTTTTATTATCTTTTTGTCATTTTTTTTTTATTTTTTTCAATTTTTTTTTATTATTTTTTTTCGATTTTTTTTTTCTTTTGCTTTCACAGGCAAGGATAGGGAAAGAGTATAAATATGATTGGAACGTAAACTGATCCCTTTTTATTGATAAGACAAAATTTGTGTACAAAAGACACTTAGATTTACAAATGAATACTTGAATGGAAATGAAAATGAAAAGAAAAAAGAAACTAGACCCTAAAAGATAGACTCTAGGTGGGCTGTGATGGACTAGGATTGGATTGACTGTAGTGACTTTGTTCTTCTCGATGCTTCAATCGATCAGACATGTTGTTGTTGGTCTTGAACAATACCTTTGTTCTTTTGGAGGCTTGATCTCAACCTTCTCAGACACAAACTTCATTCAATTCTAAGAAAAAGTTCGAAAGGATCGAACGATTCTTGTTCAGCAAATTTTTTTTTGCATTAATCCCATGGTTAGGCAAGGGATTGGTTGATGTTCAGCTTACTCTTGGGGATGATGGACCCATTGTCAACTAGGTCTTGTAGACGGTTTTTCAAAGCCCAGCATGATTCGGTCTTATGCCCATGTCCTTGATGGTACTCACAGTATTCATTGGTTTTGAAATTCCGGGGCAGGGGGTTTGGTAATGGCCTTGCTTCTAAGGGCTTCAGTAAATTTGCTTTCACTGCTTCTCGGAACACCAAAAGGGTTGGCATGCCGAGATCAGTATATTGCCTCCTTGGCTGATTGTTTCCCAAATTCCCAACACGTAAAGGATTCGTGGGGATTATACTGGCTATTTCGTTTGTCTCACTGGACCCAGCATGATTCTGCTTCTTGTATGAGTCTTCTTTGAGTTGACCCAACTGGATTAAGTCTTCCACCTTAGTTGCAGTCGCAATGAGCGATTGGAACGTAGGCAAGTACTGTGTTTGAAGCTGTGACTGGTAGACAGGCAGTAAATTCTTGATTATTATGTCAACTTGTTCCTGTTCAGAGGGTCGGTTGATCATTTGAGCAGCTTTGGCTCTCCACCTCGAAAGGAACGAGGAGAAAGACTCATTGTTCTTTTGTCTAGTGGTTTCCAGCTCCCTCCGGGTAACATCCACTTCGATATTATAATGGTACTGTGTGTTGAAAGCATTGCATATGTCCTCCCAATTCTTCATTTTGGAACGATCCAAGCTTACAAACCATCTTAATGCAGCACCAGTCAAAGATTGCTGAAACAACTGAGCAAGGAGCTCGCTGTTCAGGCCAAACGGGTTTAGGGCACCCACATACATTTTCAGGTGCGTTTTGGGACAAGTGGTTCCGTCAAACTTATCCATGTTGGGCATTTTGAATTTTGTAGGTAATCTTGCTTCGGGGAATAAGGACAAGGAGTCCATGTCCACGACTTCTTTGTGTGTCTTAAGGGCGGTGATTGACCTTTCCAACAATTCCAACTTCTCTCTTATTTTCTGAGCTTCCAGCTCAGAAGCAGTTCCAGAGGGCATGTCATCCAGGTTAAGGGTAGGGTTTGTCGGTTCTGCAGCAGGTCCTTGATTGGAGGCAGAAGGTCCACTTCCCCCGGCGGAAGCCCCATTTCCATTACCACCACCTAGTTCAGCTATTAGGGCAATCCTCTGGGCAGCCAATGCCTCATTCATTCTAGCCTCCATTCTGGCTTCCAGTTGTTCAATGAGGTTTTGGATGTCAGACAGTGATGCCATTAGTGCAGTCGGGGTTGTTGGACTTGTGAGCTCAGTTGGTGTTTCGGGTACAGGTGGTCTTTGGAGGGGTACCTGTAAAAGGACATAGTCAAAATGATTAGACTATAAGGTATTTTCATAGGGTATGTGAGATAGTGTGAGGTAGGGTAGTGTATGGGCGAGGTATTTGGACATGACCCTTGTGATGTGGGGTGATATTGGTATGCTAGGACACCTAGGATAGAACTCCATGGGATGTGATATGTAAGGTAGAGTGTTTAGGGCTGGACACCTCGACTTTTCGAAAGACCCTAAGTTCTCAAAAAAATTTTTTGGGCCTTAGGGGCCAAAATGTGAACTTTTGGGCCTTTGGGGCCAAAGTGTGAATTTTTGGGCCTCTGTGGCCAAATTGGGAATTTTTGGGCCTCTGTGGCCAAATTGGGAATTTTTGGGCCTTCGGGGCCAAATTGAGAATCTTTGGGCCTCTATGGCCAAATTGGGAATTTTTGGGCCTTCGGGGCCAAATTGAGAATTTTTGGGCCTCTATGGCCAAATTGGGAATTTTTGGGCCTCTGTGGCCAAATTGAAAATTTGTGGGCCTTCGGGGCCAAATTGGAGATTTTTGGGCCTCTATGGCCAAATTGGAAATTTGTGGGCCTCTATGGCCAAATTGGAGATTTTTGGGCCTTTGGGGCCAAATTGAGAATTTTTGGGCCTTAGGGGCCAAATTGGGAATTTTTGGGCCTCTATGGCCAAATTGGAAATTTGTGGGCCTTCGGGGCCAAATTGAGAATTTTTAGGCCTCTGTGGCCAAATTGGAAAATTTTTCGGCCTTAGGGGCCAACTTGAGAATTTTTGGGCCTTTGAGGCCAAATTGAGAATTTTTGGGCCTTAGGGGCCAAATTGAGAATTTTTGGGCCTTTAAGGCCAAATTGGGCATTTTTGGGCCTCTGTGGCCAAATCTAGAATTTTTTGGGCCTTAGGGGCCAAAATTGGAAATTTTTGGGCCTCTGTGGCCAAATTGGGAATTTTTGGGCCTTAGTGGCCAAATTAGGAATTTTTGGGCCTTAGGGGCCAAAATGTAATTTTCCAGGTCTTAGGGACCAAAATGTGATTTTCCAGCTTTGAAAAGGAATGCTTTTTTTTTGTGAAGTTATGGGATGAATGCGTGAATGCGCACGACATCACAACATAATTCATTTTAATGGAATGATCCAGCATCATTGGGTGCATACTGTCCTAAAGGATAGGTTCTATAGGCTATGACACAAATAGAGGATTGGCTTATTAAGGGACCCTTGAGCCTTGAGCATGGATATACCTAACCACATGTGAAACAAAGAGTTTCGCGTGGGTCCAACAGTACGCATGCCCATGGGCCACCCCCAAAAGGATTAGGGATGGTTTGCGGCAACAGGGAGGACGCTTTGGCTGTCCGTCGACATAATCAAGGAGACCTGCCGATCAGCGCTACTTGCTATCCAGACTCAGAAGTTTGAACAGAGAGAGAAGAAATTCATTTGAAATTCATTTTTTATGCAATGGAGAAAAGGATTCTCAATTCGTGCAAATAAATCAACAAATTAAAATGTCTTAATCAATTTGTACAACTTGAGTTTAAATTCCTCATCTCGTATTCTTAAAGAAAGAATACTTGATTTGTGCTAAGGTACCCTGCAAAACAAAGTATTGTAAAATAATGCCCTAAAGAAGGACAGGTTAGTTTACACAACAATAGTAGTCCACTTTATGCAAAATGATTGCATTACTCTCCCCAGCAGAGTCGCCAAACTGTGAACCCCTCCCCAAAATGCCATAGGCATGTGAATGCATGTGACTAAAGGAAGAAATGCACGTGAATGAATGAGTCGCCACCTTGTTTAATTGTTTTAGGGTAAACTAGGAAAAACCCTAAGTGACTCCAATTTTAATTAACCTAGTTACTAGATTAATTAGCCCAATGTCTAAGGCATGGTCTTCGAACCCGAGGTGGATCCCGAGACTATGTCATGCTGATGAAACTAGGTTATGTGATTCGACTTGCCGCCCGGGGTTAGATCCCGAACGTGCCTACGTACTTCCGTTTGAATGGAAGATCAAAGTCAACGTAGTTCGATAGGCCTCTTTTAGAGGGCTTTGAATGGGATGCTTTATGCATGAGTGTGTGTATGCTTTGTGCATTTTGTTTAGGCATTTTGCCAAAAAGGTTGAAGGATTTAGGCACTTGGTGCCAAAATGTTGATTTTGAGGCTTTTAGCCAAAAGAATTTAATTTGGGCTTATTCTTGCCAAAAGATTGATTTTTAAGGCATTTGTGCCAAACGAATTGTTTTAAGGCTTTTAAAGCCAAAATATTGGTTTAGGCAATTAATTTGCCAAATGATGCTAATTGGGCGATTGTCGCCAAAGTTGATTGATTTAAGGCAGTTTATTTGCCAAAAAAAATTGTTTGAAGGCTTTTAGCCAAAGAAATTTAATTTAAGCGATTTGTCGCTAAAAAGGTTAATCTTCACTTATAGGCAATTTGTTTGCCTAAAGTGATTAATTAAATTGAAATATAGGCAATTTATTGCCATAATAAAAAAAGTGTTTAATTAGGGCCTTTTAGTCACAATTATTGATTAATTAGACTTAAGCCAAAACTTGTTCGAAATAAAGGCAATTTCACCATAGTTATTGATTAACTAGGCTTTTAGCCAATATTGTCGAATTTAAACTTTAATACCACGATCATTAATTAACCGGGCATTTAGCTTAAATTTATTTAATTGAGGCAATTTATTTGCCTAGTTAATGGTATGAATGCATTTATGCAGTTATAGAATTTAAGAGGAGTAGAAAAGAAGCATGCATGAAATGCTAAAATTAAAAAAACAGAGTTTAGTTTTGCGTACCTGATTTAGTCGACGGCCACTTCTTAACTCCAGGTTAAGCTCCTCGTTAAGGGAAATTAATTAATTTAATTTTAATGACCACTTAACAAAGAAAGAAAGCAATAAAAGCTAAATTAAAATGCAAAAAAGCAGTAAAGAATTCGCAAGGAGCGAGAGGGAGAAGGAGCGTCCGTCAACACAGACTGAGTGAGGAAAAAAGGAGGCCCGAGGCCTGTATTTATAGGCACAAAAAAAAAAAAAATGGACTGTTTTCGGTGGCCGGGTCGCCGGCCCGGCGGCCATCCCGGCGGCCGGGTCGCCGTCTCGGCGACCGGGCCGCCGGTCCGTCGGCGGCCTCGGTGACCTTCCCGGCGGCCGAGCCGCCGGTCCTTCGGCGGCTGGGCCGCCGGGTCGGCGGCCTGACCGGCGGCTGGGCCGCCGGGATGGGCCGCCGGCTCGGCGGCTAGCTCCGGTGGCTGAGCCACCGGGGCAGGCAGGTTCACTCTGGGGGCTTTTCCGGGAGTTTCGGACCTCCGAAAAATATTCCGGGACCAGTTCCGTGATCCTCGTAATTTTCCGGACGTTTCAAGTACCATATTGGCGTACTTCCGGTGAACTTTCCGAAAGGCCTCCGGTCCGGCCGGACTGTTCGCAGTCGGAAAAAACAGGCTTTTGAGCCTCAAAAAAATTTGAATATTCACAGGCGACTGCAGCCGCTGTCGTCGGCGGCACGGCCGCCGGCGATAGCGGCTACAGCCGCCTTTAAGGGCGGCCGCCACCGCCGCGGCCGGGAAAATCGGCTTTTCGAGTCTCAAAATTTGAGTATTCACAGGCCGTGTCCCAGGGGTCAGCGGATTCCGGCTCACAGGCACCGGCTCGCCGTCAAAGGTCGGAATATCCGGTAAGGCCCCGAGGGTCTCCATCTCCGGAGTGTAAGCAGAAGCGGGGATTTCTAAGATCTGAGACATCATTTTCAGTTGAACAGTTCAGAGAGTTTTCAATCGCTTAGGGTTTGTGAATAAGTGAAAATGAATTGGTTAAGAAGGAAGTTACTTATAGTAAGTATCTGGGCCCAAGCCCATTTCTCCAAGCAACGGGCCCAAGCCCACTCTTCTGAGCCCAAAAAGAGCGACGGGCCTATTATCTTCTTTCAAAGCCCAATAAGTCCATGCGGTCCATTTAAAAGCCCACAACAGTCCACTTCGGCAATTTGACGTTGATGTACGACTCGTACACTTCAGCAATTTTTGTCTACTCACCGCACAAGGGGCAGAAACACCAAATTGCCCAGACTACCTTTAGGTCAGTTTTCTTTCAACCACTATATCATAAAGGGTATACTTGAAAATGCAGATAACAAATTCTTGTTAAATCTTTTATGCCGAAATTTTTGCTAAAATTTTTGCAAAATGATTAAGATATGCCTACAAAAGTGGATATTTTTTGTCCTAGGCCGGAATTCCGGACTGGGGGCAAAAGTATAACCTTTTGCCTTAATGTGAATCCTTTTGCATAATTAATGCATGGGAACATGTGATGTTCCAATATTTTTCTAACAGAAGGCAAAGTCTGTTTGTACACGGATATTGCTCTTTTTCTTGTGAATAATTTTTCAGGCCAACCGGTGATGGTTTTTCGAATTTGATAAGTCTTACTGATTAGTGATGGTGCATTGCGAAGCTAATCAGAACAACTTCAAAACAATGATGATATATTGCGAAGCTGTTTGAAATCTCTCCCCCAGTCAATGATGATGAAATGCGAAGTTGACCAGGGTAAAACTGACATCTTTTGGGCCGATCAAATGGAGCCTCGAGGATGCCTTTTCTAAACCGACTGGAGTCGACAGAGCCGATCAAACCGAGCTGAGTAGGTGGCCAGATCAAAGTCCTTCAAGCCGATTAAACCGAGCTTTGAAGACTTTTTCATCAAATCAACGTCTTTCGGGCCGATCAAACTGAGCCTCGAGGATGCCTCTTCAGATTCAATGGGAACCGACAAAGCCGATCAAACCAAGCTGAGAAGGTGACCAGATATTCAAACCCTTCAGGCCGATCGAACTGAGCCTCGGAGGTGTTTTCAAAGCCAATCAAACCGAGCTTTGAATTCTTTCACATATTTGACTTAAGCCGACAGAGCCGATCAAACCGAGCTGAGAAGGTGTCCAGATGATTAATTCAGCATCTTTCCAAACCGATCAAACCGAGCTTCGGGAGTGATTACCGGATAGAAGGCGCGTCAATAGACCACTTTAACATTAATTGTTTATACAATTAATGATAAAGTGGGGGGGCAAACTGTTGATGCGTAATTTTATGCCCCCACCTGACCCAATGATGATATGAGGATAAGGGATAAGGCGTCACGATCAACCAGAAGTGTTTAAACCAAAATTTGAATCAAACCGGCCCAAAGGAGCCTGACCCGCGTTAGGGTTGCGTCACGCAGCTATTACCTGCGTGACGGCACTCTTAGTTGCGTCACGCAACTCTAACCAGGCTGACACCTCTGGCGCGCGCCCGTGCAACGACCTGCACCGTTTGTATGGATACGCGGCAACTGTACGAAAAGTAAGCTGCGTCACGTAGCTTACGGGTGCGTCACGCAGCTCCTACCTACGTGACGCGACTATGTTCTATTGCCCTACCCATATAAATACAACATTTTACACTAAAAATGGGACTTTTGACACTTTTCTCTCATTTTCTCTAAGAAATATAACGTTCTGAGTTTAAGTTTTTTGATTAACGGCTAGAGTTCTTCCTCATGAACTCAAGTGAGTAAACTTGAGGAAGATCAAGTCATAGATATTTTAGATTTAAAATCAAAAAAAATACAAAAGATAAGAAGAGGAAAAGAGAGGAAAGAAAGAAAAAAGAAAACGATTTATTTTATGAAAGAACTTAGTGACCACACTTCTGGGGTCGTGAAGCATTGTCTCTGAGCCAATCCAAGTGCATGCAATCCTCAAATCTAAGGACTAGGTAACCATTTCAAGTTTTCTCTTTCATTTCTAGTCTTTTATTTCTTAAAAATCTTACTTTCATAGTATTTAGTTGGTCTGTTATTGATTAAACATGATTTTGCCCATTGTTGGACCTTTCTGAGTTAAGTTTAACTATTTTTGACCAAAAGAACACATAAAAAGAATAGTTTGAAAGGTAGTTGCGGACTAGAGCAGCCGCGTCACGCAGCTACTAGCTGCGTGACGCGACTGTTCATGTCCAAAAGCCCTTAACCTGGACTGGACCACCCGCGTGACGCAGCTGTTCGTGTACCTAGTTTCAATTTTGTTTGTATATTTGTATTTAATATTTTGTTTTGAATAAATAATCAACATACCTGAGAATTTTAATAAGTCACGAACAGTTCCGTCACGCAGCTGTGAGTTCCGTCACGCAGCTGTTCTCACGCGACTGTTCTTCATAGAACAGCTGCGTGACGCAACTATTCCAATTTCCAGGACAATAACTAGAGTCCCGTCAAGCGACTGTTCTTCTTAGAACACCCGCGTGACGCAACTGTTCTAAATTCCGGAATAAATGATAAAGTTCCGTCACGCGACTGTTCTTCATAGAACAGATGCGTGATGCCACTGCCTTTAAATTTCAAAATATTTTGTTTATCTCATTTTAATTTTATGTCATTAGATAAATTTTTAATCTTAATCTGGAAAATGATCAATAATGGGCAAATTAAGTCTTAATCAAACCAGATCGATTAATTATTTGTGATTATGAGATTTTAGGATTTATTACTTATTATTTATTATTGGTTATATTATTAAACTCGGTTTGTGGCCCGCCTTTAACCATAAGGCAAGAGTGGGTCTTTTAATTATTTTTGCTATATATTGTGGATGAATGGTGGATGTGATGATTAATTTATGAATGAATGCAATGAATGAATTTATTTGGGACGATTAATTAATTTTCAACATAGGAACTCGGTTCGGTTTATTCGGGTTGGCTTTAGTTAAATAATTTGGCTTTTCTAAAATAAAATCAATTAGAAATCGTAGGTTAAAAAAGAGGCCGATTTTCTGGGCGTCGGTTTCCAACGGACCGACGTACCCAATTCCCTTACCCAGAACCTCTTTGGTTTGCCTGACCAGTTTTTCTAAATAATTTGGCATTGAATAAAAATGGGTTAAATGGAGTCATTTAATAAAATTAAAATTGGAAACGGTCCCATTGCCGAAAAAATGGGTGGCGACTCAAAATAATTTATAAGACCGATTCATCGGCATCGCGTATCCAAAAAAGACTTTTATCACCTTTTTCCAAAATAAACAACAAAAACAAAAAGAGATGTTTTCCGAGGTCCTTTTCCGGGGTTTCAAAGGGATTCTCAAATGGGGCGAAAACAGTCCTACAACAAAACCTAACAGTTTCCCTTTCGTTACTCCGAATACGCATTTCTTGGGATTGAGTCTTAGATTGTACTACTTGACCCGTGCAAAGAACTTCTCCAGCATTTCTGCGTGCTCTTCCTGTGTTCTTGTCATGATCACCATGTCATCTACATATACTTCCAATCCTTTATGGATCATATCATGAAATAATGTTGTAGCCATTCTCTGATATGTTGCCCCGGCGTTCTTCAGTCCAAATGGCATCACTTTATAGCAGAAGGTACCAAAGTCCGTGGTGAAGGTAGTCTTGTGCTTGTCAACTAAGGCCATCAATATTTGGTTGTATCCTGAGAATCCGTCCATGATAGAATAACATCCCATTCCGGCAGCACTGTCGATTAAGACATCTATGTGCGGAAGTAGAAAGTCATCCTTAGGCGAGGCTTTGTTCAGGTCCCTGTAGTCGACACAAACCCTTATCTTCCCATCTTTCTTCAGCACAGGGACTATATTGGCCAGCCATTCCGGATAGTGTACCACTTCTAAGAATCCTGCCTCCAACTGCTTCTGGACCTCAGCTTTGATCGTATCCTGCCATTCTGGTTTGACCAGTCTCCTTTTCTACTTCACCGGCTTAATACTTGGATCAGTAGGAATGAAGTGCTCTGCTATTGATCTGTCAATTCCTGGCATGTCAACATAGCTCCAGGCAAATACCTCTGAATTTCTTCTAATGCACTCTTGAAGATTCTGTCTAAGTTCAGGTTTAAGTCTGATCCGATTTCGATTAATTTAGGATCTTCAGTGGTGCTTAAGTTAAATGCAAAATGATGCAATGCATTTATGTCAAATATGCGCGTGGTATAATCGATGCAATGAACGTGACAATCAGGAAAACAAGAAAACAAATAGTCAAAGTTCACTTCCATTGATTGAAATAACAAAGGAAAACCATCCATATTGTTCTCAAAACAAACATCAGAAAAACAAAATACAGGATTAATTGCCTACTCAATACATTCATCACAAGTGTTCTTTATTGCCTGAAGTACTTCATTTGCATCTGCATCTTCTTCTTCTTCCGGGGTAGCTTCCACTTTCTACTCTTCAAGCTTCATCTTCAGTGCCTTCCTCTCTGCCTCTTCGACTGGAGGATCCGTGCCTTGGCTTTCTGCTCCTGCACCATCTTGGAAGCTTCATCGCCAATCCCCAAAAAGTCTTCAAACTCAGATATCTTCTTCGACCATTCAGTTTCGGCACCTATTTGCGTCATACCCACTATGAACTCCGTTCCTTCAACCAGCTGTGCCAAGGAAGGTTCGGGCGACTTGATCAATTTCTCCTCAAAGTCTGTCATGAATATCTCCAGGCCGGGGTAGGTCTTCCCCCTACTCTGAAATTCTCCTGCAGCTTGTGGGACAAAGAAGATATGATTCATATTTGACTCTCTAACTGGAGACCGGATCTCATACTTCTCCTTCTTTCTGTTCTCTGCATATCCCAGTCCGCGTCTATCTTGTTGTCCATATGCTGACGAGAGAGGTTCAAACCTTCCTTGTAGCTCCCTGCCTAGACCTTTGCCATATTGCCACTGCATCTTTTTCATCATCTTCCTTGAAAAAGGACTCATTCTGTTTACTGCACTCTTGCTCTCATTAGTGGGCGCATCAATCACTGCCACTTGGAAACCAGACAACGACATTGCCATCTCTAAGCCTTCCACTGTTGCCACATTCAAGTCCTCTTGCGCGTTAACGGTCACCACCTCCGTACCCCATGGAATTTTTATTTTTCTGTGTAGGGTAGACGAAATTTCACCTAGAGGATGGAGCCACGGCCTCCCCAACAACAGAGCATAGTTGGCCAGAATATCAAGAACAACCACATCCACCCAGCTCTTTACAGCCCCTGTGGAGATCTTCGCTCTGAAAGTCCCTTTTGCGTTACGCATTGTATTGTCATAAGCTTTGACCACCATATTTGATGGTTCAAGTTCTGACTCCTCAATTTTGAACTTGGATAGCATCTTCAATGGGCACACACACAGGGCTGACCCGTTATCCACCATTACATTTCGGGTGTCACGCCCATTAACGGCAATCTGAATGTACAAGGGCTTGAAGTGGTTCCTTCCTTCTGGCGGGAGATCCGAATCAAAGAAAGTGATTTCGCCAATTCTGCGTTGCAGCACATTGATCATGTCTACACTCTGGATCCGAGCAGGCACTCTGACAAAAGTCATGGCTTCCAGTAAAGACTCTCTATGTTCTTTGGATGCTATCAGCAAATCCTATAATGAAATATCTGCCCTTGTCCTCTGCAATTGGCTCAACACTGAACTGGCAGTTACACCACTGGGTGCTCGATTTTGACTGCTCTCACCTACCTCGACAGTCTTCTTCTGCATTTTCACTACTTCCTCTTCCTTTTTCTTTTCTTTTGGCTCTTCTCCACCCTTTTCTGTTGTCTTCTTTTTCATTCCATCAGCAACAAATTCTTTTCCCTTAGCCTGCACATTGTTGTCGGGATTGTATACTCGCCCACTCCGGGTTAAGCTCTGGACGCCTACCTCATTCACCTCCTCTTCGCTGCTATAATACCATTGCTCTTCTTGATCCGCTAAACTTTTATGAATTGCGAGCTGGACCTGCTCGTCTTCGTCCTCTAGTACCTCGCCCGCTTTCACCGTAATGCTCTTCTCAATCTCTATTTTCACGGGCATTTTTCCTTCTTCATCACTGCTACAATCGTCCCATATGTTTAACATTGCACACATTTGTTCTTCCCACTCAGCCTCTGCCAACACGACTTCTTTCGGCAATCCACTTCCGATTGCATTGACTGATCCAGCCGACTAAGACTTGCGGGGCGGATAGTTATACTGATATTGAGGGAGTGGATTGTTCTTGGTGCTCGGCTTGTTCCTCTCAGAAGGCTTGGTAATTTTTCCGCTCTCAATCAGATCTTGGATATCATGTCTGTGAAGCCCTCCCCCAAAACATAAAGTGCATGTGATGTAGGAAGAAATGCACGTGATGTGTGAGTCGCCACCTTGTTTAATTATTTTAGGGTAAACTAGGAAAAAAAAACCTAAGTGACTCCAATTTTAATTAACCTAAATGCTAGATTAATTAACCCAATGTTAAGGCATGGTCTACGAACCCGAGGTGGAACCCGAGACTATGTCATGCTGATGAACTAACCAAAACAATGAATGCTTTGCAGGGTAAATGATGCAATTGGACCAATTAAATGTTTAAGTGATTTTGACTTGCCGCTCGGGGTTAAATCCCAAACGTGCCTACGTACTTCCGTTTGAATGGAAGATCAAAGTCGACGTAGTTCGATAGGCCTTCTTTGAAGGGCTTTGAATGGGGATGCTTTATGCATGAGTGTGTGTATGCTTTGTGCATTTTGTTTAGGCTTTTTGCCAAAGATTGATTGTTTTAGGCATTTGATGCCAAAAATGTTGATTTTAATGGCTTTTAGCCAAGAAGATTTAATTTAAGCAATTGTTGCCAAAAATTGATGTGAATTAGGCGATTGTCGCCAAAATTGGATTTATTTGAAGGCTTAAAGCCAAAACATTGATTTAGGCAATTTATTGCCAAACAAATTGATGATTGGGCGATTGTCGCCAAAATTGGTTGATTTAAGGCAATTTATTTGCCAGAAGTGATTAATTGAAGGCTTTTAGCCAAAAATTGTGATTTAAGCGATTTGTCGCTAAAAAAGGATAAATCTCACTTATAGGCAATTTATTTGCCAAAAGTGATTAATTGATTTATAATGTAGGCCATTTATTGCCAAGAAAACGTGTTTAATTAAAGCTTTTTAGCCACAATTATTGATTAATTGGACTTAAGCTAGATTTGTTCGAAATAAAGGCGATTATACCATAGCTATTAATTAACTAGGTATTTTAAGCCAATATTGTCGGATTTAGGCTTTAATACCACGATTATTTATTAACCGGGCATTTAGCCTAAACTTATTTATTTGAGGCAGTTTATTTGCCTAAAGATGTCATGAATGCATTTATGCAGTTATAGAATTATTAGGAGTAGAAGAGAAGAATGTATGAAATGCTAAAATTAAATAGGCAGAGTTTAGTTCATGTACCTGATTTAATTGACGACCACTTCTTAACTCCAAGTTAAGCTCCTCGTTAAGGGAATATTAATTAATTTAATTTTAAATGACCAAATAGCAAAGTAAGAAAATAATAAAGCTGAATAAAAATGCAGAAAAGCAGTAAAGAATCGCAAGGAGCGTAAGGGAGAAGGAGCGTCCGTCAACACAGACTGAGTGAGTAAAACAGAAGGCCCGGGGCTGCTTTTATAGGGCAAAATGGACTGCTCCGGCGGCCCAGCCGCCGGAGGCAGGGCAACTGGGCCGCCGGTTGCCGGCGACTGGGCCACCGGGTTTGATGGCTATGCTAATTTTTGTTCCGGAGGCTTTTTCGGGAGTTCTGGACCTCCAAAAAATATTTCGGGACCAGCTCTGTGATCCTCATGATTTTTCGGACGTTTCAAGTACCATATTGGCATACTTCCAGTGAACTTTCCGAATGGCCTCCGGCCCGGCCGGACTGTTTGCAGTCCGAAAAAACTGGCTTTTTGAGCCTCAAAATTTGGGTGTTCACAGTTTCCCCCCATCGGCAACTATAAAAATTATTTATGGGAGTCGGTGGTTGTCTGAAACACAAATTTTGGAGGCGAAAATCTGACGCGTCCAGAAGACCCACCTTTTGGCTATTTGTTTATAAATAGCTTGAATTTCACCATTTCATTCATTACTCACTCTCCACTTTAGAGAGCCCTCTCAAATCCTCTCAAGTTCCTCAAAGCTTCAAGGCTTCTTCTATGGCTTCCTCAGATTTTAGCGACGAGGATTTTCTCGAGTCTCTGGGGATTTCTCTCAACGAGGTCGATCTTATGGCAGACGCTGATACTCACGCCTCCATGACCGGCATCTTCGCCCAGGTAGGCTCCTTTTCACCTTTGTTTACACATAATTTATTATTTGGGCCTTAAGCCAAATTGTGAATTTTTTGGGCCTTAGACCAAATTGTGAATTTTTGGGCCTTAGGCGAGATTGTGATTTGTGATTTTTTGGGCCTTAGGCCAAATTGTGCAATTTTGGGCCTCTATGGCCAATTGTTGATCTCAGGCCTTAGGCCGAATTGTGAATTTTGGGCCTTAGGCCGAATTGTGAATTTTGGGCCTTAGGCCAAATTGTGAATTTTAAAACATTTCCTGTGCTTACTGTTTTTTATTAGTATGCATGCTAGGATAGAACTAAGATATTACCCTTAGTAAGGAACCGAGGAGTAACTCTTAGGTTGATTTACCTTTTAGGACTCCCGTATTAAATTGGATGTGGGTGAGAGTTTTGTGGCTGGAATTTCGCTCGAAATATTCGATCAAAACAGCCCGGTTGGCGCGATTATCCGTCCACCTTACCTGGGCTATCTGAGGCATTTTGACATGGGTCGGAGTAACTACAAGGAGTTATTGTGTGCCTTGGTTGAGAGGTGGTGGGACACCACCAATACCTTCCACTTCTCTTGGGTCGAGTTGACAATGATCCCTACTGACTTTTCTGTGATCTCCGGGATCTCTTTCGGGATTCGGCCGATCGAGCTATATGAAGACTGGAGGATTGATATCTCCTCTGACCGGATGGTGGAGCTGATTGGGATAGACCTGCCTCGGCTGGTCGAGCCAGGTTCTGCTACCCCTGCTTTGAGCGTTTCCAGACGCTGGTTATCCCTCCAGGCCCCTGGCATCTATGCTAGATACGGGCGGGGAGAGCTGACGGCTACTCAGGTGGCCCGATTCACTTTGTTGCTGTTGTTCGCTTTGACCTTTTGGTCCAACAGGAAAGAGAAGTTTAACCCTTCTATCTTGAAGAGTTTAGAGAATTTGGCCCATTTAGAGGAGTATGACTGGGCCGGTGCTATTCTGAGCCGCATGTATGACGATATGTGTGACCTGAGTCGAGGCCATGGCAAGCTTAGCGGGACCTTCTACTTCTGGGAGGTACTGTAAAGAACATTCTCCCTTTCTGTGTTTTTCTGTTTATCTCGATTTTTCTTTCTCACTGATTCTTTTTTTCCGTTCTGCAGACTTGGGCATTCGAGTACTTTCCTTACACTCGCCCAGAGTTACTCCAGACTGATCTCAGATCAGGGCTGGCACCTTCGGCTTGGAGATGGTACAAGTCAAACCTTCATCCCGTCCGGCGCAAGAGGTCGCTGAAGGAGCCGAGAGCCTTTTTTGATACTTGCCCTCTGGAGCAGGTATATGCTTAGTATTTTTGGATATGTTAAAAAAAAGATTTATTAACATATTTACATCTTTTATAGGCCGAAGTGGGGCTGATGACTGCCCGTTTACAGGGCTGGATTCAGGCTGATCCTGATTTCCAGCGGTCAGATGCCTTGTCTCAGCGGAGGGTGGTCCTGTCACACCCCATTCTACAGCGATATTATTTGGGTGAGAGAGTGGACATTCAGGTAAGAGGCTGTCGTTCTGTCCCTTATCCCCCCTGAGGATATGCGAGCGGGTAAACAAATGACACTCACTGCTGCTCATACTGAGGGTATCCCACATTTGGAGTTCATTATGGAAGGAGATTACGATGAGTTCTGCGTAATCTCTTTGATGCCGCCCCTTGGATCTCGGCTTGATAGTATCCAGAGGTCGGCTCCTTCTCAGCCGCTCGGTACCCGTTCTTCTCGGGCTTCGGGTCCCTCGACTAGGACTCCAAGGAGGAGGCCCATGAACGAGCCCACTTCTTCCACCCCGATTGAGAGGCCGTCGCAGGCCGGGCCTAGCCGGTTGGCAGGTCCTTCCAGGGCTCCTAGGGCTATTTTGGAGGCTACGGGCCTGCTTCACCTAGACCTGGCCAGTCTACGTCTTCCATACAGTATTTCTTACTTTGTTCCCAATAGCCCTCCGGCTCTCCGAGAGGTCTCCCTGGATAATGTGGAGCGCGAGACTCTTCCTTCCGAGAACATTAATGAGGTAAAGCCTGACACATCTCTCATAAAAAGGATTCATAAGAGATTTAATATTAACTTGTATTTTCCTTTGTATGGTTTCCAGGTTCCTGACGGGCTGGTCAATCAGATGATGGAGCTGATTCTCGGGATGCAACAAGAACTAGCTACGGCCTGGACTCAGATAGCCTTCGATGATCAGAGGAGTAGGAGGCCCCGCCGCTGATAGATGCTAGATTTTCCTGCTTTCCTTTGTTTTTCTTTTGCTGTATTTTCTGTATTGAATCTTGGCTGTATTTTGTTGTACTGAACTTTATCTGTACCTGCACTTGATTAGTACTGAAAAGATATATATGCATGATTATGAAATAGGAGAAAGAAAAAAGGATTTTGCTTCAACAAAACATTTCTCCTTCTTTTTGTTTTTTTTTTTTTTTAAAAAAAAACACTGAAAAGGACCCCCTTTTTTTTATCTCAGATATATACATCAATATATATATATATATATATATATATATATATATATATATATATATATATATATATATATATATATATATATATATATATATATATATATATTTTTTCGGTGGCCGCCGCCGGACCGGGCCGCCTGCGGGCGCGTTTTTTCTCTATTTAAGCTGCTTTTTCTGTTTTTTTTTTCATTTACTCCTTTTTTTTCGAGCCAACAAAATCTGGTTAGTTTCTTCTCTCTTCTCTCTTTTTCTTCCTTATTATTTTTTTATTCATTATTTTTTTTTTTATTATTATTTTTTTTAATAACAATAAATAAAAAATAAATAAAGTAAATAAAAGGACATGAATCCCTTCTACAATCATAGCATGCACAGCTGGACTAGGAGTCTCTCCAAAGTTGAAAAGATTAATTTGGGGAGGTACGGTCTTTCTCCCGTTATTACTCTTAGGGGTGTAATAGTTGATTGAGATTTTTTACGGGCCTGTATTAGACTTTGGGACCCTGAAGCCCACGTTTTCCGGTTTGGGGCCATGATGGAGGAGCTGTGCCCTCTTTTTGAGGAATTTTGTGCTATCATAGGGTGTGACTCCAATGCCCCTTTGGTCAAGCATGAGGTGAAGATTGGGTATGTTAGGTCGTTTGAAAACCTGTTTCAGTTCAGCAGACCCCAAGCTAGGGCTATGATTGTTGATGACCAGAAGGCAATTCTGTTGCCCCTGATTGATGAATTTTCAAAGGCTTCCCCAAACGATCCAGACCGGATGAGGCTGAGGATGCGGCCTTAGTTTTCTGTTTATTGGCTGGCTTCTTGTTTAACCAGGACCCAGGCTTTGGGGATTTGCGTCTTTGCCCCATGGTTCGACAAATGGAGGATATGGGTTGTATTGGCGGCATTGTGCTGGCCGAGACTATTAGGAGCCTTGACAGGGCTGCTTTAGGGTTTGATGACTGGACAGTTTCTCCCATCATTCTCCAGGTATTTCCCTTTGTTATCTTTCTTATCTTTTCCTCTCTTTTTTACTTTATTCCCTTGTAATAGAAAGGATCCATTACTCAGGTCTGGTTGAAGGACCACCTTCAAGTGGTTGCTACTCCTACTCTCTTGCCCTATAATCCCACTCAGTATCGTATGCGGAGGATTTTGATCACCTACCCATCTACTGATTCATGGACTTCATGGCTAATTGAGTTGGGTCCAAATGAGATACTGTGGTTCATCTCATGGTACAACATCACCCGCTTCATCCAGGTCAGCTTTCGCCATTCTCGGGTTTACCTTTTAGGCCTCACACACTGTACTTGGTACTGCGCTTCGCGCGTTTTGAGGCAAATGGGGATAGACCAGACTGTTCCGATTATGGGTGACTTTTCAGCTAATTCAGCCATTACCTCGGGCGTTACCCGAGCCGTCCTTAGGGCTTGGGTTAGAGATCATCGTATGGTTAGGCCTTTACCTAATCCTGCCAGTGTTCAGACTTCTCCTGAGTATCGGGCTTGGTTCATTACTGCTGTCTGGCCGATTGAGAGACCAAGGAGGACTGCACTGCTGAGTGTACTCGAAGGTTGGGTTCAGGCTGACGCTGATGATGAGGTTGGGACTGGTGAGGAGATTGTGCTGGCTCCTCGGACAGGCGAGGTTGGATAGAGTTTAACAGCTAGGGAAGACTCAGAGGATGTTGCCCCACGGAGGAGACGGGACACCTAGACTCCTATAGGCTTTTACTATCTTTCTCTTATTTTGACTTTTATTTGGCTTTTGGATTTTGTCTTTGAATGTATTTTTATTTTTATTTTTTTGGACTTGGATTTAGACTGTTTGGATTCTTTGCTTTCCGCCCGACTTTGGGCTGCTATTGGAATGAGATTTGACTTTTTAGCTTAAATTGAGAAAATCATTTAGCTTTCCAAGCATTTTCCAACTTTATTTATTTCAAGCTCTAATTTTTGCCTAAGCTGCCCTTTCGGGTTTTCAACTTAGCGAGCTACCCATTTTTTGCCTAAGCCGCCCTTTTTGGGTTTTCAGCTTAGCGGGCCCCGACTTTTGCCTAAGCCGCCCTTTCGGGTTTTCGACTTAGCGGGTTTTCCTTTTTTTTTCTTTTTTTTTTTCTCTTGTTTTCTTCTTTTTTTTATTTGGCAAAGAAGAATGAAATTATGAAATGATTTTTTTTTATTAATGTTTAGACCGCACCCAAAGAGGGCTGCCTACATATCTCCGATATATAATTTCTTTTTTCCAAAGAGAATCAGGTCTAATGTAGTTCATCTTACATTATGCAATGATTACAATTACACAAAATATCTTTTTAACTGATCTAAATTACATGGATTAATGAATTCCAAACCATCCAAATCAGTCAAAATAACGGCTCCGCCTGACAATATCTTCTTTAACACATAGGGTCCAGCCCAATGAGGACGAAACTTCCCACGTGGAACTATGATTGGCTGTCTAATCTCCTTCAAAACCAAACAACCGTCTTCCAGTTTCCGGTCTTTGACCTTCTTATTAAAATGCCGCGCCATTCTTCTTTGATAAACTTGAGTTTGGTGGATTGCTCGCAATCGCTTTTCATCCATACCCAAGAGTTGCAAATGATAATTCTCAGCCCAATTTGCTTCGCTGATCTGGCTTTCCCGGATAACTCTCGCCGACTGAACTTCTAGCTCAATAGGCAACACTGCTTCCATGCCATATACTAAGGAATACGGGGTTGCCCTAGTAGGCGTTCTGATTGAAGTCCTGTATCCCCACAAGGCATTTGGCAATTGTTCATGCCAAGCTCTATGCTTTTGAACTGTCTTCTGCAAAATGACCTTTACAGCCGTGTTTGCAGCCTCTACGGCCCCATTTGTTTGTGGACGATAGGGTGAAGACTTGTGATGCTGAATCTTCTTTTGCTTCAGTAGGTCCGAAAATTCACTTTGAAAGTGAGACCCGTTATCAGTAATGATCTCAAATGGTGTTCCATACCGACAAAGGATGTTGGTACGAACGAACTGTGCTGCTTTCTTGACATTCAAGACCGAATAGGAGGCTGCCTCAATCCACTTAGTGAAGTAATCGACAGCAACCAGGATGAATTGATGGCCATTGGAAGCCTTTGGATGGATCTTTCCGATCACGTCTATGCCCCAAGTTGCGAAAGGCCAGGGCGAAGCAATGGGATTCAGATTGACCGGAGGCTGCTTTTGCAGCTTGGCAAAAATTTGACACTCATGGCACTTCCGCGCGTGCCTCACGCAATCTGCATTCATGGTCGACCAGTAATAACCCAAGTTCATAATTTTTCGAGCCAAGGCTATCCCGTGCATGTGCGGACCGGACTCCCCATTATGCAAAGAATCCATGATGGTTTGAGCTTCCCCCTCATCAACTCACCTTAGGTGCAGGCCATTCCAACTTTTCCTATACAGAACCCCCCCAGTAAGGAAATATCCAGATGCTAACTGTCTCAATGTCCATTGATCAGTCTTGGTGGATCCCTCCGGGTAGGCTTCATTCTGAAGATAATTCTGTATATCCCAATACCAAGGCTTGTCATCTACCAAATGCATGACGTGTGCTGGCTGTTTCTGTAGCCGTACTGTCAGAGGTCGAATGACTTGGTCTCCCCCTACATTAACCATGGAGGCCAAGGTAGCTAGGGCATCTGCAAACTGATTTTTGGCGCGCGGCAGGTAGTGGAAAGATAGTTCCTCAAATTGTTGGGCCAATTCGTCTAGACGCTGTAGGTAAGGAACCAAACGCTCTTCCTTAATTTTCCATTTTCTCAAGGCTTGGGAGACTATTAAATTGGAATCCCCGAAAACCTTGAGGACTTTTATTTCCTTTTCCAGGGCCGCTTCTAACCCCTTGATGCAAGCTTCATATTCGGCTTCATTATTGGTGCAGTCGAAATCCAATTTGACTGCGATTGGGATGTATTCTCCACAAGGAGTTTTGAATACGACTCCAACCCCGTTTCCATGGTAGTTTGAAGCTCCATCAAAGTACATTTCCCAGACTTCACTTTCCAAGCTCAATAAGTCTTCGTCAGGAAATTCTACCTCTGGCATTTGGTCTTCGACCGGTAATTCTGCTAATTGGTCAGCCAAGGCTCCACCTTTCACTGCCTTCCGTTGTACAAATTTTAAATCATAAGCTGCGAGCACTGATACCCACTTAGCCATCTTACAGTCAAGAACCGACCTTTCCATAAGGAATTTCAAGGGGTTCGATTCAAAAATGACATAGGTTGTGTAAGACGAGAGGTAGTGCTGCAGCTTTGTACAGGCCCAAACTAGAGCCAGACACAACTTTTCTATCTTGTTGTATTTTAGCTCGTATTCTAGCATCCTTTTGCTTAAGTAATACACGGCATTTTCTATCCTTGTATCTTTTGCTTGTTGAGCTAGCATTGCACCCATCGCTTCTTCTGTCACCGATAGGTATAATAACAAAAGCTTTCCTAGCCTTGGTGGCTGTAAAACTGGTGGGGATAGCAGATATTGCTTGACTTGGTCGAAAGCTTTCTGGCAATCCTCATTCCATTTAACCGCTACTCCTTTCCTGAGTAATTTGAAGATCGGACCACAAGTATCGGCCAATTGATTAATGAACCGGCTGATATACTATAGCCTCCCCAGGAAACCCCGAACTTCTTTTTCCGTCCTCGGTGCTGGCATTTCCAAAATGGCCTTGGCTTTTGAAGGGTCAATCTCTATGCCCTTCCGACTGACCATGTGCCCCAGAAATACTCCGGATGTAGCTCCAAATAGACATTTCACCTGGTTGAGCTTTAAGTTGTACTTTCGAAGTCTAAGGAAGAACTTCTCAAGTGCTGTTGTATGTTCTTCAGCTGTTTTTGATTTGACAACCATGTCGTCCACATACACTTCTACTTCTTTGTGAATCATGTCATGGAAGATGGTTGTCGCCATTCTTTGATAGGTTGCCCCGGCATTTTTGAGCCCGAAAGGCATGACCCTATAACAGTAGGTTCCCCACTCTGTGATGAATGTCGTTTTCTCTTTGTCTGGCAAATGCATCATTATTTGATTATACCCGACAGCGAGATCAGTCAAGGAGACCATCTCGTGTCCAGCCATTCGGTCTACCAGCAAATCAATATGTGGCAGGGGGAAATCGTCCTTCGGACATGCTTTATTCAAATCCCGATAATCCACACACATTCTGACTTTTCCATCCTTCTTAGGAACCGACACAATGTTTGCTAACCATGTCGGGTAAGCAATGGGTTCTATGAACTTGTTCTCTAGTTGCTTGGCAACTTCCTCCTTGATTTTCAAGGACCACTCTGTTTTCAGCCTCCTTAGCTTCTGTTTCACTGGCTTAGCCTCATGGTATACCGAAATCTTATGCACCACTATTGCTGGGTCGATTCCCGTGATGTCACTTGCCTTCCACATGAAACAATCGGCAAACTTCTTCAAACATTCACTGACCTGATCCCTGTTCATACAATCAAATGCAATGTATGTATGTTCATTTTCTTCTTTGCCAATTATTATTTTTTCTTTTTCATTTTTTATTTCATTTATTTGATTATTACTTTTGTTTGGAAATGCTTGGAAAGATAGACACGCAGGGTAATCAAGAATTTGCAAGCCTTTATTGATTATGACGGAATCGTCTTCAAAAGTTACATCAAATTTGAAAACTGGATCTTCTATATCAGACACAGACGACTCAGAACTGGAACTAGACTCTGATTCGGTTTCAGACTCGGGGTCAGACTCGAACTCAGTACAGGACTTTGTTACAGATTTTGACTCTTGGTTTGACTCGGGAGGGGGTCTATCAGTAGTGCGATTCTCCTCGGCGTACCAGTTGGTGAGAGGTCCTCCACTTGGCTTGATCAGGTTGAGCAAGTCTCGATTCTCGTCACTTCCAGTGATAACTGCAACCTCGTCAAAGAGACTAGGCTGCATGAAGTCTTCCGCCTCTAGTTCAGTTATGGTTTCGGGCTTGTTGCCCCAGACATCCGAGAATACCTCTAACCCAGGCAGCATCTTCTTAGCAGCCGGGCAGCGGAATGGTTATTGGAAGCCACGATAAGGAATCGGTTCTCCCGGTTTGCAGAAGTAACCATTCAGAGTCAAGAGGTAAGGCCGCATCTGTATACTCTCCTTCCTTCCCCTTCTACCTCTTTCAGCTCGGTCCTCGTCAGTAGGCTCGTAGCCTAGTCCATAAGTCCCCTCATTCACCGGACACTCCCAGGCTTGCAGTGCGGGGTATGTTTTTCCGGATCTTGCCATAATCATTCCTGGCAGATAGGACATTTTCAACATCAGAGGCACTATGCAGTTTATTTGCACTGTCCCGAAATCAAAGAGAATTCGAGAGCTTGCAGTCTTTCCCTCTATGAATTGCACGGTGTCATATTGAAATCCAGAAAGGGGTAAATTGGCAGTTTTAGGGTTAACCTCAAAGAGAGGCTGGCCCTTTGGCTTTTTCAGCTGGCTGTAGTCATCCCTTTGAATCGTGATAACTTTGTCCTCATAGGGAAACTTGACCTTTTGGTGCAAGGATGAGGGTACTGCCTTAGTGTGATGTATCCAGGGTCGGTCCAGAAGCAGATTGAAGCTAGTCGGTACATCAATTACCTGGAATGGGACTTCCATCACAGCCGGCCCAACTGTTAACTTCAGCGTAGCAACCCCCAACACTTCCCTCCGAGTACTGTCATAGGCTTTCACTATTTGGTCCGATGGAGTGAAATCCGTTTCCTCCAACCCCAGACAGCTGGCTACCCTTAGTGGGCAGACGTTTAGTGCTGACCCATTATCAATGAGAACCATGGGCACAGTTTTGTCTCTGGTCTGGACAGTGACATACAGGGCGTTATTATGACTGCCTCCCTCCTTGGGTAAGTCCTCATCAGAAAACCTGATGCTCTGCATCTTAGACGATTGGGTAAGGGTGGATACTAGCACTTCGGGGCTAACCTCCACTGATGTCTAAAGTTGACTCAAAGCCTTGCAAAGAGCTTGGCGATGAGGAAAGGATGATGCTAGAAGTTCCCAGATTGATACCTTAGCTTGTGTCTTTTTTAGCTGTGCAAGTACCGGGTCTTCCTTTAGCTCCTCTGCCCTCTGGTAGGGTTTATTTTGGATTTTGTCCAAGACTAACGGTTCATATTGTCTCCCGCTCCTGGTTATAGTATCAAGCTCTTCAGTTAGGTCATTCAAATCCAAGACACAGATGTTATTCATTTCTAGGAACAGTTCGAAAGCATCGATCAGTTCCTGGTCAGCAACAATAGCATTTACCCCATGATTTGGTAAGGGATTAGTGCTAATGTTTGGCTTACTTCTCGGAATAATAGAGCCTTTGTCCACCAAGTCTTGGATACGGTTCTTAAGCGTCCAACACGCCTCAGTCTTGTGCCCATACCCCTGATGGTACTCACAGTATTCATCAGCTTTATAATTTCTTGGTAATGGGTTTGGTGGTGGCCTTGCTTCCAAGGGCTTGATGTAGTTGGCCTTGACAGCCTCTCGGAAAACCAAAAGGATTGGCATCCCGAGATCAGTATAGGTTCTTCTGGACTGATTGCCATTTCTCATGTTCCCCACACGCAAAGGGTTAGTGGGGGTGATGCTTGCTACTTCGTGGACTTTACTAGCTTGGCTAGGTTTCTTGTACTTTGAGGTTCCTGAGTCTTCTTTCAGTTGCCCCATTTGAATCAGATCTTCTACCTTCGTAGCAGTGGCAATGAGCGACTGGAATGTTGGTAGGTACTGGGTTTGTAGTTGGTGTTGGTAGACAAGTTGCAGGTTCTTTATTATTATGTCCACCTGTTCTTGTTCAGAAGGCCGGTTAATCATCTGGGCAGCCTTAGCCCTCCACCTCATAAGGAACAAGGAAAAGGGTTCATTGTTTTTCTGCTTAGTGGTTTCTAGTTCTCTTCGAGTGACATCCACCTCCATGTTATAGTGATACTGTGAATTGAAGGCAATACAGATGTCTTCCCATGTTTTCATCTTAGAGCGGTCTAGGCTAACAAACCACCTCAAAGCAGCACCGGTGAGAGATTGTTGGAACAACTGAGCAAGGAGCTCGCTGCTCAAACCAAACGGGTTAAGAGCACCCACATACATTTTCAAGTGAGTTTAAGGACAAGTAGTTCCATCATGTTGGGCATCTTGAATTTCGTAGGCAGTCTTGCTTCAGGGAACAAGGACAAAGAGTCCATGTCGACCACTTCCTTGTGGGTTTTGAGAGCAGTGATAGATCTTTCCAGGAGTTCTAGTTTCTCTCTCATTCTCTGAGCTTCCAGCTCAAAAGCAGTTTTGGAGGGCATATCATCCAGGTTCAGGGTAGGGTTTGTAGGTTCAGCGGCAGGACCCTGATTGGAGGCAGCAGGTCCACTTCCCCCAGCGGAAGCCCCATTTCCATTACCATTCCCATTACCCAATTCAGCTATCAGGGCGGCCAGGGCCTCATTCATTCTGGCCTCCATTTTGGCCTCCAGTTGTTCAATGAGGGTTTGGATATCAGCAAGCGATGCCATTGGTGCAGGTAAAGCTGTTGAAGTTGTAGGTGGAGCTGGTGTAGCTGGTCAAGCTGGTGAAGCTGGTGATAGTACTGTAGGTGTGGCTGGCACTGATGTGGGCACTTGGATCGTGGGCACCTGTAAGTATAAGGGTAGCTGGATTAGGTACAGTGGTTGGTGTGTCAGGGTAACTGATGTAGATCGACTCTTTTGTCCAATTGTGCATGAATGAGAAGAGTGTTTCATGCTCTCTTTGTGTTTACCCCATGTTTATGATATGTCGTGAATGCGCATAACAACACGTCATGATCTATTTAATGGTATGGTTCACATCATTGGGTGCATATAGTCCTAAAGGATAGGTTCTATAGGCTATGACTCAAATAGAGAATCGGCTTATAAGGGACCCTTGAACCTTGAGCATGGATATACCTAACCACATGTGAAACAAAGAGTTTCGCGTGGGTCCAACAGTACGCATGCCCATGGGCCATCCCCAAAAGGATTAGGGATGGTTTGCGGTAACAGGGAGGACGCTTTGGCTGTCCGTCGACATAATCAAGGAGACCTGCCGATCAGCGCTACTTGCTATCTAGACTCAGAAGTTTGAACAGAGAGAGAAGAAATTCATTTGAAATTCATTTTTTATGCAATGGAGAAAAGGATTCTCAATCGTGCAAATGAATCAACAAATTAAAAATGTTTTAATTTAGTTGTACAATTAAGTTCAAATTCTCCTTATCCTGTATTCTTAAAGAAAGAATACTGGATTTTTTTTTTTTTGTTGGGGTACTCTACAAAACAAAGCATAGTAAATAATACCCTAAAGAAGGGCAGGTTAGTTTACACAACAATTGTAGTCCTCTTCATGCACAATGATTACATGAATTCCCCAGTGAAGTCGCCAAACTGTGAACCCCTCCCCCAAAACATTAAGTGCATGTGATGCAGGAAGAAATGCACGTGATGTGTGAGTCGCCACCTTGTTTAATTATTTTAGGGTAAACTAGGAAAAAAAAAACCTAAGTGACTCCAATTTTAATTAACCTAAATGCTAGATTAATTAACCCAATGTTAAGGCATGGTCTACGAACCCGAGGTGGATCCCGAGACTATGTCATGCTGATGAACTAACCAAAACAATGAATGCTTTGCAGGGTAAATGATGCAATTGGACCAATTAAATGTTTAAGTGATTTTGACTTGCCGCTCGGGGTTAAATCCCAAACGTGCCTACGTACTTCCGTTTGAATGGAAGATCAAAGTCGACGTAGTTCGATAGGCCTTCTTTGAAGGGCTTTGAATGGGGATGCTTTTATGCATGAGTGTGTGTATGCTTTGTGCATTTTGTTTAGGCTTTTTGCCAAAGATTGATTGTTTTAGGCATTTGATGCCAAAAATATTGATTTTAATGGCTTTTAGCCAAGAAGATTTAATTTAAGCAATTGTTGCCAAAAATTGATGTGAATTAGGCGATTGTCGCCAAAATTGGATTTATTTGAAGGCTTAAAGCCAAAACATTGATTTAGGCAATTTATTGCCAAACAAATTGATGATTGGGCGATTGTCGCCAAAATTGGTTGATTTAAGGCAATTTATTTGCCAGAAGTGATTAATTGAAGGCTTTTAGCCAAAAATTGTGATTTAAGCGATTTGTCGCTAAAAAAGGATAAATCTCACTTATAGGCAATTTATTTGCCAAAAGTGATTAATTGATTTATAATGTAGGCCATTTATTGCCAAGAAAACGTGTTTAATTAAAGCTTTTTAGCCACAATTATTGATTAATTGGACTTAAGCTAGATTTGTTCGAAATAAAGGCGATTATACCATAACTATTAATTAACTAGGTATTTTAAGCCAATATTGTCGGATTTAGGCTTTAATACCACGATTATTTATTAACCGGGCATTTAGCCTAAACTTATTTATTTGAGGCAGTTTATTTGCCTAAAGATGTCATGAATGCATTTATGCAGTTATAGAATTATTAGGAGTAGAAGAGAAGAATGTATGAATGCTAAAATTAAATAGGCAGAGTTTAGTTCATGTACCTGATTTAATCGACGGCCACTTCTTAACTCCAGGTAAGCTCCTCGTTAAGGGAATATTAATTAATTTAATTTTAAATGACCAAATAGCAAAGCAAGAAAATAATAAAGCTGAATAAAAATGCAGAAAAGCAGTAAAGAATCGCAAGGAGCATAAGGGAGGAGCGTCCGTCAACACAGACTGAGTGAGTAAAACAGAAGGCCCGGGGCTGCTTTTATAGGGCAAAACGGACTGTTTCGGCGGCCGGGCCGCCGAAGGCAGGCAGCCGGGGCCGGCGGTTGTGCTGCCGGTGGCCGGCGGCTGGGCCGTCGGAGGCAGGCGACCTTGGCCGCCGGGTCTGTGCCTATGCTAATTTTTTATTCCGGAGGCTTTTCCGGGAGTTCCAGACCTCCAAAAAATATTCCGGGACCAGCTCTGTGATCCTCGTGATTTTTCGGACGTTTCAAGTACCATATTGGCATACTTCCGGTGAACTTTCCAAATGGCCTCCGGCCCGGCCGGACTGTTTGCAGTCCGGGAAAACTGGCTCTTTGAGCCTCAAAATTTGGGTGTTCATAATGTCTCAACTTAAAACACTCATCAGTTGAATGCCCCTTGCACTGGTGGTAATCACAGTTCCGATCCATATACCTTCCACGCACAGGTTTAGTCGGATCAACTGGCAACTTTGAAAGTACTCCATTCTTGATACATGACCTCATTACTGTACTCAAGGGCCTTCCCAGGTCAGTGAATTCTCTCCTCACCCTTTCATTGACTGCCCCCACTGTATTACTGCTTCCTGACTGATTCTGATTGCTGCTTCCGACATTTCTGTCATTATAGGAGGTCCGATAGTTGCCAAACCCTCTGTTCTGCTTCTTTTCCTCCTTATACAACTCCTCTATGTTCAAACCAGCTCTTTGAACTAGAACAAAATCAGTGAGAGGTTGGGTCAACATTCTCTCTTTAAAGAAGGGTAACAAGCTTCTACTGAAAATTCTGATTAGCTCTTGGTCCTTTGGCCTCGTCTGGACCTTGTATAGCTTAGTTCTCCACCTCCTGTAATAGTCAGAAAAGCCTTCATCTTTCCCCTATCTGAGACTCTCCAAACCGCGCAAGCCAAATTCGTCACTCTCATCAGTCTTAAAGTGCTTAAGAAAGGCGATTTGCAGCTTGACCCAGTTCTTCTGAATCTCCTCATCTAGACCATCATACCACCTCCGATAGTCCTTATGTAGTGTTTTTGGGAATGCTCGTAAAACATCCTCTTCATTATACCGGTTCATTTGAGAGACCCGGAGGAATTCAGACAGATGAGAACGGGGTCGTTATCTCCCTCGAACACAGTATGCTTGAATGTTTTATATGAAGTGGAGCTGGTTGGGTACAAAACATACTCGGTTATGTGAAAGTTGGTGACCGGGTCCTTTTCCTTCGCTACAGACATTTTCTCAACCTTGTCTTTCAACTCAGCAAGTTGCTTGATTACATCATTCTCTATCGGGACAGTGTTACCCACAGAGGTCTGATTATCTGAAGCAGGTTCTGGGATTTGTCTCTCTTCAACCATAGGTTGACTGCTTGATGCGGGAGGAGTTTGATTTTGTGCCCTATCCTGGGCGAGAGCAGCATCCACTATCTGAGCAATAGTTCTTATCTGAGCTTGTGAAAATCTGGGCTCATTCTCCATATCATCCGCCATTTCCACTGGATCTGAATCAGAATCTGAATCCGACGAACTTGAATAACTCACAGAACTGACTGGAATAAACTCAGGGATTGGGGATGTTCTGACTAGGCGTTGACCAGGGCGTCGGTTCCAAGCTCTCGAAGCAGTTTCCCGGGAAGGATCAATTCTAACAAAAAAATGTCTGAGTTAAAGTAGGTCCTGCATGTATGCATGAGAAAATGAAAGCACATAGGATGAGAAATGCATTTCTAATGCGCTAAGACCAGTATGGAAATAAGATCTTGATTTCAACGACTGGAACCAAAAATTCAGTGTGAGTAATACAACAATGACTTATTTTGTATTTGAACATTTCGGGCATTATTTGTCGTCGATCGTTCCTTTTGGATTTACGATCGACTATTTTCTCTCATGTCCCTAACTTTTGCCTCGGAATGAAAGAATTTCCGAGCGGGATTTTTGTTATTTTTATTTTACTGTGTATTTTTTTGTATCCTTACTTTTTGCCTTGGAACATATGGTCCCAAGCAGGATTTCATTTTATTTTTATTACAAATTTTGTAATCTCTCCCTTATTTTCAAATAATGCGAGAAATGTAAAAATACAAAAGAATCGCAACCCCCTTATATCTCCCTTTTCTTTCGGGTATAAGTTCACTACAAGTGATTGCATTGTATTATTCAAAATGAATTTGAGGTCCAATCTCAAGATCAAGGTCAAATGTCCATACCGAACATTAGCTCTTATTGATGTATGGCTGAAAAGAAAAATGTTACATGATGCGTGAATGTCACAACATATGTACAGTTTGTAACATTCAGGGGAACGGGAGTTGGGAAATGCATGCCTTCCAACCTTATTTCTCCCACACACGGATTCCATTGGTATAAATTCCGACATCTGTTTCCTAGGAATTGGTCTAATCTCGACAACCAACAAGGGGTTTTGAGATTGACGATATCAACTCTCGGAAATGAATGCGGCACAACAACAGCAAATAGAACTAGGTATTTCCTTAAGGGAAGTGACTATAGTTTTTAACTATATGCATTGGCTTTAGTCTTATTAGGCTTACAAAGTCTGGGTTCCGCAAACAGGATTCGGGCTTTGTTGGGCCTACTCCTTTTGACGCACCTTTAAGGTACTAGGCTTGCGGTTGGTAGTAATGCTAATTCTCGGATGGATGCACCTAAAACGCGAGGTTTAGGCTAGATCCACCGTCAAAGTTAACACCAGTACCGAAGGGTGATATGGGTAGAATGTGGTGAGAAAAGAGAAATGCGGTATGAATGCAAAAATCCTATAAAAGAAAATAAAGCGATTAAGCACATACGGACGATTAACAATTTTCCATCGGCTTTTCTAACCAATTTTATTTAGAAAAAGTAGGCTTTTAGAGTCAATTCCTAATTGCAACCACTTATTTATTTATTAAAAACAACCGGGGATTAGTGGGTGCAAAATCCCCAGTGAAGTCGCCAAACTGTTTTCGCCCCTCCCGATTTAAAGTGTTTATTGGAGAGTTGAGGTCCCTTAAAAGCCCCGGCGAAGGACCTCGGGAAACTTCTTTTTATTTGTTTAGAATTATTGTTGGAAAATGGTGTTAAAACCCTTTGGGATCGCAGTGCCGATAAATCGGTCTTATAAATCATTTTGAGTCGTCACCCGTTATTTCGGCAATGGGACCACTTCCAATTTTATTTTATAAAAATGACTTCATTTAACCCAATTTTTATTTAAGGCCAATTATTTTAAAAGACTGGTCAGGCGCACCATGTGCGATTCTAGGTAAGGGAATTGGGTACGTCGGCCCATTGGAAACCGACGTTCGGAAAACCGGCCTCTTTTAACCTACAATTTCTAATTGATTTTTATTTTAGAAAAGCCCAATTATTTAATTAAACCCAACCCGATATAAATCGAACCAAGTTCCTATGTGGAAAATTAATTAACCGTCCCAACTAGGTTCATTTATTGCATTCATCGTAAATCATCAACACATTCATCATCCATCCATAGCATAAATAATTAAAAGACCTGCTCTTGCCTTATGGTTAAAGGCAGGCCACAAACCAGGTTTAATAATGTAATTAAATAATAAATCCTAAAATCTTATAATCATAGTAAATTAATTTGTTTGATTTGATTAGAACACAATTTACCCCTTATTGGTCATTTTTCGAATTAAAATTAAACATTTATTTAATGACATGAAATTAACATAAAAATAAGAAAAGTGTCCTAGAACCCTAGAACAGTTGCGTCACGCAGCTGTTCTATGAAGAACAGTTGCGTCACGAAACTCCTAGTTGCGTGACGCGACTGTTCGTGAACTTATTAAAATTTCCAGTTTCATTAACTACTTATTTAAGATATAACATTAAATAAAAATATAAAAATGAAATATAAACTATGTCCACGAACAGTTCCGTCACGCAGGTGGTCCAAGCAAAGTCAAGGTCATTTGGACATGAACAGTTGCGTCACGCAGGTAGTAGCTGCGTGACGCAGCTGCTCTGGTCCGTAACTACCTTTCAAACTACCTTTTTTACGTGTTCTTTTTATTAACAAAGGTTTAATATAATCAGAAACACTCAGAAAATGGGCAAAATGTTGTTTAACCAATACCAAACTAACCAAATACTAAGAAAATAAGATTTTCACAAATAAACAACTAAAAATGAAAAAGAAAGTTTAGATGATTACCTAACCCTCAGATTTGAGGATTGCATACGGTTTGGATGATTTGGGAACACTACTTCACGATCCCAGAAGTGTTTAGCACCAAGTTTTAGCAATAAAATGTTTCTTTTCTTCCTTTTCTCTCTTTTTCTCTTTTTATGTCTCTTTTGTTTTCAATTTTTTAATCTACCTTTCTAATGGCTTAATCCTCCTCAAGATTACTCACTTGAGTTCTTGGGGAAAACCCTAGCCACAATCAAATGTCTCTGCCTAAAAATATGAAAATCCAGAGAAATGAGAGAAAAAGTCCCGTCTAAAAGTGAAAATGTTGTATTTATATGGGTAGGGCAACAGAACAAAGCTGCGTCACGCAGGTAGTAGCTGCGAGACGGAGCCGAGAGCTGCGTGATGCAGCTTACTTTTCGTATAGTTGCCGTGTATCCATACAAACAGTGCATACCGTTACACGGGCGTGTGCCAATGGTGTCAGCCTGGTTAGAGTTGCGTGACGCAACTATGAGTGCCGTCACGCAGGTGATAGCTGCGTGACGCAACCTTAACGCGGGTCAGACCCTTTGGATCGGTTCGATTCAATTTTTGGTTTAAAAACACTTCTGGTTGACCGTGATTCTTTATTCCTTATCCTTATATCATCACCGGGTTAGGCGAGGGCATAAAATTACGCATCAACAGCAATATCTGAGCCATTTCAAGAAGTTGCATTTGATATGCAACCGATGCAAGTTATTGAAGATTTAACGGATAGACTAGATGATGAAAGCAGAACTTATGTTGAAATAGGAGCATCAGATGATGAAGAGGAAGAAGATCAAATCATCATGGGTACCTTAGAAGACGAAGATCAAGAAGAAGAAGAAGAAGAAGAAGAAGAAGAAGAAGAAGAAGAGGAAGAAGATGATGATGAAGATGAAGACATAAATACTTAACGCATTATGTATTATGGATAATAAATTAATAGATGTATATCGAATATTATTAATGAAGAATTTTAATGTTCTTGACCTTCTTTATACATATTTACCACATGTTCTAAAATTCATATAATTGTATACATATATATGTAGGTTCTATTATTTGTAGTACAGATGGCTAGAGGTAGGGGGTTGATTCAGACGCGTTCGACAGTGGTCCGCGTGGAGGTCGTGGCCGAGGATGCAGTACATGTGGACGAGGAGGGACTATCCCTCCTCTACCTCCTCCTCCTTCTTTAGGTACACCTGGGGCTTCATCTTCTGCTCAGCCCCCCGTGCCATCACCATTTCCTTCTATTCCTTCCTCTTCTACCCCATTTCTTGGACCAACAAAGTCTTCACCAGCTTCACAGTCATCTACTGCACTAGGTAATCATAAATGTCATTTACTATCATTTCAGTTATATATTATTTCCCTGTATTGATAGCATTTATCACTTACTCCTTTTGCAGCATCATCAGAGCCACGTAACAAGTTCAGTTTGATAGCGAGACAGTAAGTACTTATTTACTTTTTCCTTTGAATTTGGTTTTGTTTAGATTTTAATGCATTCGTATACTTATATTTCACTTATGTTTTTTCTGAGCATATATCCATCCTCTCGAGCATCAAGGCAAATTATGAGGATAATCAAGCTACATCTTAATAAAGATGGATACACATGGGATGCCGTACCACAAGAGGCAAGAGACTTTTATTGGGAAGAGTTTCAGGTACAATTTGGTTCAAGTTATATCTTCATTCAATGTAATTAATAATCTGAATCTATGGGCCTTCACTTACTCTTTTGGAAAATATTATTTTTCATTTTTACAGAAGCATTTCGTATGGGAAGAGGCTATTGCGGCTATGCTAAAAGTGGCCTGGGAGAAATTGTGAGCTCTATGGTACGTTGACTTCACTTATAGGATGCGAAAAAGTGGTAAGAAGCAGCAGTGTGTGTCTCAGGAGATATAGGAGAGCTGGCAAAAGGCTTGGGAGGATCTTGCATTCAAGAGAAAGTGTAAGATATTTGCACGAAACATGCACAGTGAGACTGGCGGTGACAAAGCAGGACTTTCTCAACACACAGGCGGGCCAATATCTGTTATAGAGACATCTCAATTATTGGTGAGTCAATTAGTTATAGTTACAAAATTGATGCATAAAAATTAATGACTCCATATTAATATATCATGCATAAAAATTAATTACAAGTTGAAAAATATGGTCGTGAGCCCACACCGATGGAGGTGTTCACTTACACTCACACAAAGGCCCATGATGGATATACATTTGTTGACAAATGTGCATTGGGTGTCACTGTAAGTAACAATGAAGAATTTTTACATTTACTTTCTAGTCTTCTCTTTCGTGTACAAGTTCAATATAATAAAGCTTGTAACTGCATTGATTAATTAATTTATTGTTTTCAGGAGAACTACAGTACAGCTCGCGAGCGTGTTGTTTCTTCTCATGCTGGATCTGAAACTGAGCCCAAAATTGATGACTTAGCGCTTTATCTGGAGGCCATAGGGGCGAAAAGAAGAGAAAAGTATATGGCATTGTATCTCAGGCATCATAGTTTTACTGTGGCTCAGCGTCTGACGCTCCTGAAGCCTCCTCACGACCACAGTCCAACCACAGTGCTGAGGAGATTCGTGCATTACGGGCTCATGTTGATGCGCAGGAGATACAGCTTGCAGAGCTTAGAGAGCATGTGATGCAGATGTCCGATCAACATGGTGCTGGTACTTCTTCCTCTGATCCTCGGCTTACTATAGATCCACATGTTTCTACAACTCTACATCAACCACTATCGTCTCCTCTTGATCTCGATATTGTAGACGATACCTTGGCAACTCTTGCTGACACTATGACACATCCAGTAGATACTATGGCCAATCCAGTAGACACTACATTGGATCGTGTAGAGGACCGACATTATAGATTTGATTTCGGACCTTTTTAGCTTTCTGTGATTTTTCTATATTTTGTATATTACATTACATTTACAATTCCATTCTTAGATTGATATTGTGTTGTGATGTCGATGATGATGCTTGTGATTGTGATATATATATATATATATATGTCGATTTTTGACAGGTGGAAAAAATTATTGTTTTTAATATTATTAAATTTTTTTTGCCTATAATTATATTTTGCGACCGACTAGCGATCGAATTGCCATCAAATTATAAACGTTAAATTTAAATTTGTGACAGACCACCAATCAATCACTTTTAGATTTTACGATTTGCGATCGCGTCGTCATAATTGCGACCGATAAATTTTTGGACTAATTTGCAACAAGCTTTCAATAGGAAAACATGACAGAATTTAGCGACCGATTTGTATAAGAGTGCAACCGACTAATTTGCGACCGCTTAGTCATTCAGTCGCACAATTATTTGTGATGAGCACTTTTGCGACTGATCCAGGTTTGTCGCAAATCGGTCACAAAATGAAAGTAGCGATCGATTTTTTATATTTCGCAATTTAGCGATTTTTTGTAGTGATTATTCATTGCCGAAAAGATATAGTGACAATAGAACATCATTATAGAGTAGATATATTTATTACTGCTATAGATCATCAATTGTAAGAATTGAATAACAGATTCAATAAGCAAGCAATATAACTTCTCATTCTAAATACAACTTTGGATCCAAGAAGTGCTTTCGGATCATTTAAAATTGATGATATTTGTACTTTAGTTGATAAGTTTTATCCTCGAGATTTTTCTAGTAAAAAAAAATTGCTCTATGATTTCAGTTGCTAATTTATGCATGGTTGAAAATAAGAAAGTCAAAATCATATCCATTGGTTGATAAATTAATTTGACTTGTTTTAACTCTTCAAGTTTCAACAATGTGAAGGCAACACTTCGTAGTAGGGTGGAAAATAATTTTCTTAGTTTAATTTTGTACATCGAAAGAGAAATTGCTGAAAGATTTACAGCAACAAGATCATAGATGACTTTTGTTTAATGAAAGAGCGGCGAACACAATTTAAATAATCAAGTAAATAGTTTTATTTTCATATTTATGTCATCTTTTCTCTTATATAGTTTATGAATTCTTATTCTAATTTTTTATTCGGGTATTAGAGTTGATATTTTTATGAAATGTTTTATTTACATAAGCGGGTACAAAAAGTTATGTTTATTTGGAAAATAAAACTATAACAATATATATTCATTAGAAAAGTACAAAAATTCCCTCAACTCACAATATCATCAAATTATATTAATTGAAAATAGCAACTTACTTATAGTTTAGCCAGAAAACACACGTTATTATTTAATAGTTATTATAATTTTCGGTTGTTAATTAAAGAATAAGAAACATGAAACTAAGAATTTTAAATAAATAATTTAAAAATGCATGATTTTGGTTGTTTTGCTGAAAGTTTAGGAATAAAGACTAATATGAACCTGAACTTATTTAGCAACATAAAAAAAAAAAAAAAAAAGCCAAATTTGACCTTTAAGCTAGTTCAGCCCATGAACTTGCTTAAAATGATTAAAAATATTACATTTGACTTTGTAGGCTAATTTAACTCCTGAATTTATTTTGATTTTTATAAATTAATGAATTGATTCAAGAGTAAAATACTTTTTCATACTTAAATTATAGTTAAATTAACACTTATATCCTTCTATTATTAACAAATAGCTTTAGCATCCTTAAATTAATGGTCCGTTAGATAAACGAGTCCTTCTATCCAATTTGAGTCTGAGCTGCCATTAAAGAAATGCGAAAAAGTCTAAAATAACCTTTGCCATGTGAAAATGGCTATTATGTTGTTATGGAAAACTAAAGGACATCATTGTGTAACTTTTGTAAGGGACCCTCCCCTTCCACATGGACCATCCTTATCAATCTCCTCAGCCGCTTTCTTCATTGCAGACCACTCTCTTTCTAATTGATGCACTTGTGTCCACATGCTATCCATTTTTAGTCTTAGCACCTTATTCTCCCTCACCGACGCTCTTCTATAGTACTATCCCATGTCTCCGCTGCCACAATCGTTGCAGCAGCAACATCCAAGATAGCTGCCTCCTCTACCTTTTCTTATTCTCTTCTTTTCAATGAAAGCCTAACAATTTTTGTGTGGCGTCGTCTCCACCACTATTAATGTTTCGGCGATTGCATGGCGGAGTTGCAACTGCTTGAAAAATAAAACTTGAACCACTGCCCTCAGTGGAAGCCGCTGGTTTTGTACTGCATGTGTGCAAGCCTCCAATATCAGCTTTTGGCAATCCATTGCGAAGCAAATCTTTTCTTCCTCTGATTCTGATATCCATTGATCAATCTTGTGAGGAAAAATGCAGATTATAAAACTTTTAGGGTTCGTTTGAAAATTGGGGATTTGGATAAAATATGAGATTTTCATCTTTTCTATTCTAGGCAGGTTTTAATAAGGGTAGCATCGGATTTAATTTTAGTCTCTCTCCTCGTTTTTCACTTCTAATTTGAATTTTAACGGCAATTTAAAGTGAAATTGGATGGAATGACCAATTTATCTAACAAACCATTAATTTAGGGATGCCAACGCTATTTGTTGATAATAAAAGGATATAAGCATTAATTTGACTATAATTTATAGATGAAAAAGTATTTTACTCTTGATTCAATTTAAAAGGAACACTCAGATCAAACTTTTTTTTACTTGAATATAAGTTTAAAATTCATAACCATCATTTTTTCTAATACTGTAATTTGCAAAATATGTAATATAATATTAACTTGTTCGACATGAAAAATAATGAATTTTATATGCAATAATCTATTAATAAAAGTTAGTTTTGAAATGTTCAAATTAATATATAGAACCCAAAATCATCGGTCAAAGTAAAGAGGGATATAATATACTTCATATATCATTTTCTTACATGCCATATTTAATTAATTTTTAAATTAGTTATACATTCTGATTACAACTATAATTTTAGTAAATATTTGTACAAGAATTCTTACATTATAAGTATAGTGAAGAATTCGGGACTAAATTAGTTCAAAATGTCAAATCTAATCTTTTTAATCATTTTATACAAGTTCAGGAGTTAAATTGGTCTCGAGGTCAAATCTAACTTTTTTTAATCCCGTTAAACAAGTTCAAGAGCTAAATTGGTTGGTCTGAAAATTTATTATAATTACTTAATCAAGTACTTTGCTATGACACTTGATGTCCACCATATCACTGGCTTTGATTGAGATCAAAACCAAATCAGAAAAATTTTGATAGAAAACCAGATCAAAACTTATTTTGATGCCAGGTTAGCAAAAAAAAAAAAAAAAAAATCTAACCAGGACGCGGTTCATGCCAACTGAATTAAAATCAAAACAAAAATCTTTAAGGATCAATTCTAATTATGATTCACAGCTAGAAATGCATAAGCTGAATTTAACTTCCATTTATCTTTGATTTTGTTTTTTTTAAAAACACGTTTTGCCGATTTTAATTTTTATCATTTTTTTACAACCATGAATTGAAAGAAGTAAAAAAAAAAAAAAAAAAAAAAAAAAAAAAAAAAAAAAAAAAAAAAAAAGACAAATATTCTCAAACCAAAACTAATCAATCAGAAAATTTATAATACAACCATAATATAAATCAGACAATTGAGCTTCTAAAGGTGGAAATTATTACATAGAAAAGTTCGTTCCAGGTATCTGGAACTCCAGCAAGACACCAATGGCTACAGTCATTTCCCTTTTTGCCACTATTTCCGTACATTGAAGGGTGGCCATCTTTTCTTAGCTGAGATAATGTTGTTATGTCAAGCAATTTAATGGGTACCTTTGTATTTCCCAATACTTTTTTACCACAGTAACTGCTTCTGGTAAACCACCTGGATATGTTGTTCCACTTATTGGTTGGGTTTGCCCATTGCAACTTGACTTTGTTTCGTTCCATTCTTCACCGCTAATTATTCACCCAAAAAAGCAATTCAAACATCATCACTCATCAGTTAACAAATTGGAGATGGAAAATTTCTTGAATACACCCGTGTAGGGTGGTCTCATATATCAAGTCAATCAAAATATTATTTTTAATTAATTTAGTATATAAACATATTCATATATCGAGTGTAAGTAAATCTTTCTTTCGAGGATGATATGTAGTAATTTTCATTCACTACATATATAAACTAAAGTGAATTAATTATTTCAATAATTTATATATAGCTAATTCATATGAAATATCTAAATTAATTTTAATGTACTTATCCATAGTAATACTATGTATATATACATGTTTATAATTGAATTTTATGTACAACTATTTAATAATTAGTAGAATTAATATTTAGAATTATGTCAAAATGTTCTACCAATCAGTAGAATTAATTAGTTATGAGAGAATTTATAGAATGCTAACAATCACATTAGTAACTAATATATAATACATGTTTGCTATCTTAATATATAAAATATAATAATTATTCATTTTTCAAATTGACATATAGTTTACAATTTTCCACTGTAATTATTTTGTATGATAAAATTCAATAATTAATATAAAGATTCGTAAGCAAATTTATTTACGAGCTTGTTCATGAGCTAATTTGCCAGTCTAACCAATAATTTGTGAAACTAAAATTTAGTTTCTAATTTAGTTTGTTTAGAAATCAAACTAAATTTAAATTATTAATTGAAATTCAAATAGTTTATGAACAATTTGATTCGTTCTGATCATTTAATCATTAAATATTGAAAAACAGAGAATATTTTATATTAGGTTGATAGAAAGTTGAATATATATGTATAATTTACTAAGTGCTTACTTATAATGGGTCGGAGAAATGCCCTGAAAGAATACGTTAGTGACGTTGGGATTAATGTTGTGGTCTACCCACTTGGACCATGTACTGAGCCCCTTTTCAAAAGCAACCAACCGATCCATATCTTTCCTTATTGTTTCTCCTTCTTCAATGTAGTCCCATCTACAATTCAACATAAAATTATATATCTTAGCTTCTCTATTACAAAATTTTGGGCCAAATGCATACGTCGGGCTCATGAAATTTTCGGCTCATGAAATTTATGCAATTTGCATTGTGGCATTCTTAATTTATCATGATCTTACACTTTCACATTTCAATAATAGTTATATCCCTCTGTAAAATAAATAACTTTGCAAAAAGTCAATCATGAACATTCACTTTTATATTTTATTTTGCAATGATATAGTTATTATTAAAATGGAAAAGTATAATGTCATGATAGATCCATCGCAAACTTCAAAGTGCTATAAAGCAAATCGTGTTAACTTTACGGGCAAATTTATGCATTATGCCCAAAATTTTGTCATGTAATACATACATACACACACTTGCATGTAGAAAATTGCAAATCTTACGGTTGTTTACTTCCTTTGTGGAGCCACCAATGCCAAGTGTTGAAGATAAGCATGTCATATCCTTTCCAATCATTCCCATTTTCAATTGAATCGAGCTTTAAGACCCTCCCTATTTTTTCTTTAACCAAATCAACTAAAAATGCATTACGAGATAAATCCAAAGAAACATTGTATTCCTGCAAATTTTGGCATCCATAACTATAGTTAGGGTCGGATAGAGATTCAAGTGCATAAAAGGATACTAAGTACAAGTGTGTAAGGTCCTCAACACAGTTTAATAAAATCGACTGAAGCCAAGTGATTCTGTTCAATTTGATTTGATTTTCAGTATATTCTTGATTTTGGTTTTAATTGAAGTAATCAAAACTTCTTTCGGTTAAATTTAATTTTCATTATAATGTAGGAGAAATAGTAAATTAAAATTTTAAAATCATGCAAGCTATCTAAATAGAATGAATATTTATATATATGATTTGGAGTTTTAAATATTCTTAGTAGTTTGGTTAAGTTTGACTGTTTCAAAATGAGCATATTCAATTTAGTTTAAATATTATAAAAATCAAACCAAATCGAACCGTAATAGTGTCCAATAACTATATATGGAAACTTAAGTTTGAGTAGAAAAAGTTGATTACATGTAAGGAAAAGAGAGAGAAGCCTCCTTTTCTTTCGAGGGTGAACTTTGATTGGGGCACTGATTTATGAAGCATGCAAGTGATAGATTGCCATTGATTCAGACTTAGAGAATCCCCTACAAACAATATTTTCTTTCCTCTAATCCTCCTCAAAAAGTCTTCACCATCAAATCTGCATCAACAAGCAATTTTCAGTTTTCAAATTTTCAACTCCGTTAAGCTTACCAACTAATAAAAAGGTTTCAAACCTTGGTTCGAACCCATATTCCTTGGTCATAAAAAATCTCTCTAATTATAAAAGATACTCTTTGATCATAAAAAATCTCTCATTATAACTCAAGATAATTTGGCAAAGTAATTAAACTGTACTAGACCTCATCTTGTTATTTGCAACATGAGAGTCAACATTTTAAAGAGGGCTTCAACATGATCCTCCCAAGCAGTGACGGAGCCATGAATTAAACTCAAGGGGGTTAAAAAAAATTTCAAGAGGAGGCGAAATTGAAGAAATTTATTATATTAGAGGACAAATAAAAAAAAATTAATATTTTATGGGTAATTTTTTTTTTTTAAATTTTTGTTAGGGGGCCGGGGGCCACCCCTAGACCCCTAGTTCTGTCATTGCTCTCAAGCCCGAAAGGGAATGATCTCTCGTTAAACAATTGGATGGAAAGTGAAAGGATACCCTTAATAATACCAAAAAATAAATATTCATTATATATATATATAGCAAAAAATAGATCTAAGTATATATATACGTCTGAAATCCTGTTTCTGCATGCATGCACAAAGTTATGAAGCCAGAAATAAACATATTTTGAGGAGAAGATAGGCACCTTGGTAATGTACAGGCACGAGGCTTCCATCTGTACTTAAGATACGACTTATCTGGCCGTCCATTTTTCTGGCAATCAAATTCTGTCTCAATAAATGGGCAAGACGATGTGTCGTATAGAGGATAAGAATCATCGTACACCCAACCACCTTCGAACAAATCACAGCCATCCACGTTTGGATTTGCTAGGTTATCATATAGCAATTTAGCTTTGGATTGTTGAAAACATGAAATAAGAACAAAAAATAAAACTAAGTAGCATAAACCAGAAAACCCATGTCCTATATTTTTCATTCTATCAAAGAGAAAGAAGATAAGGATTGTGACAAATGTGGTGTGAACGGTTCAAGGAATGAATATAAATACTACGTATATATATGCTTGTGTAAAGCAAAAGGGACCTTTTTTGTGTAAATTTTCTTTAGCTTGCCTTTCTCAATCTTGTATGATGCTAGGGCCGGGCATAACTAACGAATCAACTGGATATTAGACTTATCTAGACCTGATCTATGGGTCCACCTATACATTGAATCAGGGGCGGAGCTAGGATAGTTATTTTAGGAGAGCCAAATAAAATTGTTTTAAACTTTTGGGAGGGCAAATATAATTTTTCTATATTTTAAAGGATTAAAATGTAGTTTTTATAAGAATTTTTTTTAATTGTTTTGAGAGTGCCAAGGTCCCCTTCAGACCCGATGGAGCTTCGCCATAGACTGGATCAATCAAATTAAAAATTTTTCTAAAAATTGTTCTTATTTTATCATTTTTTCATTAAATGATAAAAAATATCATCTTTTTAATAAAAAATATTTTTTTCATTCGTTTGGTTTACAGGCGAAGTCATATGTTAGCTCCAACTTAATTTCACCCACCAAATAATATCAATTTGATTCTGTTTGATTCTTAACATATTTAGTTGAATTTTACCTTCAATAGAAAAAGTCAAAAACTTTTGTTTGTGTTTGATTTGGTTTTATTGAGCCCAAAAAATAAAAAATCCACCAAAGAAAAGCTAAAATTGAATCTAATCAATTTGACTTGCTTTTTACTTGGTTTGTTTCAATTTTCATTTTAAAAAATTTCTATTCATTTAAACTCTTATACTATTTCAATTTGGTTCAAATTGAACCGAACAAATTCATCCCTAGTTAGGAGTTAGGACTCGTGTTCCCATGTTGTGTTTCGTGACGTAAAGTGGAATTCCTCATGATTTCATTGCACTACAATGTAATCATTGCTTGTAGAGCCTCCTTCTAAGGAAAGCTAGCCAAGCAAGTTCCCCTTTACAGCCAAGTACAAGGGAGGAATTATACGAAAATGATATAAAACTATAAAATCCTTCTTTTTTTTTAACCTTTATTCAGCAAATTAAGAATCTACTATTTTTATTTACTTTTTACGCAATAAAGACAATAAGAAATTGAGAAAATTAAATACGAGATAATCAATTAACAATTGAATAATAAAAATTATAACTAGATTTATAATTCAACAACTACATGTACTGAACAATGTATTAAGGTGAATAAGGTGGATTAAGGTGAAGAGAGTGATTGGAAAAGAAAGATATGAAAAATAGGAAAACAGATTTGTAATTGATTAAGTGGAATTGACAAGCCTATTTTTAGTATTAGAACCCTAATCCTAATTGCATAAGGAAGTGACTCGAAACAATTATAAAAATTAAAATTGAAGTACAATTAAATTGAAACCCTAAATATTTACTTTAACATATTGTACCTTGTAATGGGTTATTCAAATCTTAAATCATACGACTTAATTTCATTCATGCTTGGACTATACACCCTATTTGACACAGAATGATTACGTGAATGGAATAAACGATTATCTTCCAAGAGGAGTTTTGATCAATGACGTTTGATCTGACGAAAAAATTACAGAACTAAACTCTCAAAGAAGTTTATTGAATATGAAAAATGATCAAAAGATAATCAATGTGCCAATGATATAAAATAACCTATTTATAGGTTAGGTTAAAGCATAAAACCCTAAAAAAAAAATACAAAAGTCGTAACTAGACAAAACCCTAGTAAGGGTGGCGGCACAGGCATGTTGGACAAGACACGGGCGTGTCTTGGGCTTCCAGAGGCTAGCACGGGGCGTGCTGGAAATGACACGGGCGTGTCTATGTGCGCATCGTAGCTGGACCTATCGGCACGGGCATGCTGTACATGGCGTGGGCGTGCTCTGGACTCCCAGAGGCTAGCACGGGCGGGTTGGAAAGTGACACGGGCGTGTCTGTGCTTCTTAAGCTTAGGCGTGTCTCGTGTCTTAGACTTTTAGAGGCTGGCACGGCCGTGCCCATTCTTCTTGGGTTTACGGCGATCCAAATCTTCCATATATTGAAGTGCAAGTTGCTCCGCATCAATCCCCTCCACTTCAAAAGAACTCGACCTCGAGTGATCATCATCGGGATAGAAAGGGAATGAATCAGCAACATTGAAGGTCCTGAAGATCTTCATGTCTTCGGGCAGGTCAAGCGCATAGGCATTATCATTGATCTTCTTAAGTACCTGAAAGGCGCTAATCTTTTTGGAATCAAGCTTCTTCTGTCCTCCGTCACGCTTCTTGTGAAGATAAATAATGACCCAATCACCCACGGTAAAAGATTTATAATGCTGGTGTTTATCAGCTGCACTTTATATTTTTCATTGGCAGCAGTGATGAATTGCTACACTTGCTTGAATACCTCCACATGCTTGGTAGCCAAGTTATTAGCTGCAATACTCTTCTCTACACCTGCTAGAAGGGAAAGGGGATAAAGAGATTGGGCTAGTACCTTCCAGTAGACAATTGCAAAAGGGGACATCTTGGTGGCGCTATGGATCAAACTATTGTAAGCAAATTCTGCTTGGGCAAGAGCAAGGTCCCACATCTTCTTCTTCTCGCTGCAAATGCACCTAAGGAGATTACCAAGGGTCCGGATCACCACTTCAGTTTGTCCATCAGTTTGGGGGTGCGTGGTACTACTGTAGTGGAGTTGAGTGTTAAACCTCTTCCACAAAGTTGTCCAAAAGTGAGCTAGAAACTTTGTGTCTCAGTCAGATATGATGGTTTTGGGAATGCCATGTAACTGAACAATCTCCTGGAAAAATAACTTTGCTATATATAAGGCATCATTAGTTTGTTTGTAAGGGATAAAGTGTGCCATCTTGAAGAACCTATCTACAACAACAAAAATAAAGTCAGCTTCGCGCTGAGTTCGTGGTAAACCCAACACAAAATCCATGGATAAGTCCTCCCAGAGTTTTTCTGGTATAGCCAATGAAGTGTATAGAACGGTATTTTGGGAATGGCCTTTTTGTGTCTGGCAAACTGAGCATTTTTATGCTAGCTTCCCTGCTTCCTTCTTCAATTGTGGCCAATAAAATCGAGCCTCTAACCCTGCAATAGTCTTATCTTACCCCAGGTGTCCACTCGATCCTCCACTATGGATTTCTCAGATTAACTTTTCCCAGACGGAAGATTGAGGGATGCACAACCTGTTTTCCTTGAATAAATACCCGTCATGAACTAAGAAACCATCGGTAGGCTATTTAGAATCAATTTTTGCCCATATGTCAGCAAAATCTTCATCCGAGGCATACAGATCTTTAAGAAATTTAAACCCCACGATTTCTTGCCTAACATAATCAACAAGGCTGCTCTCTTGCTCAAAGCATTCGCTATTGTGTTACAAGTACTTGATCTGTGCTTAACCAACGCGCATGCATCTTGCTCACTTTCTTCAGAGTTCGAAAATGAGTTAAAGCTTGATGATCATTGTAAATAATGAACTCACGCACCAACAAACAATGTTCCCCAGTCTTGAAAGCTCGAAAAACTGCATACAACTCTTGCTCATAGGTAGACCACCTTTGTCTAACTTCATTCAATTTCTCACTAAAGAATGCAATAGGCTTTCCAGATTGAGACAAAAACACCACCAATCCCAATTCCGCAAGCATCACAATTTACCTCAAATAATTTATCAAAGTCAGGTAAAGCAAGAATAGGGGCTGAAGTAAGCTTATCTTTAATCTCTTCAAAGCTTTTGTTTGCAGCTTCTGTCCCCACAATTGACGAACTCTCTCCTTCTTCAAACAATTGGTGATGGGAGCGATCATGCTGCTAAAGGTCCTGATGAACTGCCTATAGAAAGTAGCAAGACCATTAAAGCTACGAACATCAGTGATGTTCTTGGGAATAGGCCAGTTTCGGATGGCTTCAATTTTTCTATCATCAACATGAATTCCTTTTGAGCTAACAATATAGCCAAGAAATAGAATCTGCTTGGTCATAAAACTGCACTTCTTAAGGTTGATGTACAACTCATTTTTCTGTAAATGTTTTCGCCCAAGGAGATCCCAAAACCCCGGAAGGACCTCGGAAAACTTCTTTGAATTTTATTTATTTGAATTGTGATTTTTATTGAGAAAGTGGTGACAAAATCTTTTAGGAACGCGGTGCCGATAAATCGGTCTTATAAATTATTTTGAGTCGCCACCCATTATTTCGGCAATGGGACCGTTTTCAATTTTAATTTATAAAATGACTCCATTTAACCCATTTTTATCCAAGGCCAATTATTTGAAAAACTGGTTAGGCGCACCATGTGCAATTCTAGGTAAGGGAATTGGGTACGTCGGCCCGTTGGAAGCCGACGCCCGGAAAATCGGCCTCTTTTAACCTACAATTTCTAATTGATTTTATTTTAGAAAAGCCAATTTATTTAATTAAACCTAACCTAAATAAATCGAACCGAGTTCCTATGTGGAAAATTAATCAACCGTCCCTACTAGGTTCATTCATTGCATTCATAATAAATCATCATCACATTCACCATTCATCCATAGAAAATATAATTAAAAGACCCGCTCTTGCCTTATGGTTAAAGGCGGGCCACAAACCAGATTTAATAATATAATTAAGCAATAAATAATGAATCCTAAAATCTTATAATCACAATAAATTAATTTGTTTGATTTGATTAGAACACAATTTGCCCATTATTGGTCATTTTCCGAATTAAAATTAATCACTTACTTAATGACATAAAATAAAAATAAAATAAGAAAAAGTGTCCTGGAACCCTAGAACAGTTGCGTCATGCAGCTGTTCTATGAAGAACAGTTGCGAGACGGAACTTCTAGTTGCGTGGCGTGACTGTTCGTGAGCTTATTAAAATTCCCAGTTTTATTAACTATTTATTAAAAACATAACATTAAACGAAAAACATAAAAATGAAATGAAAATTATTCCCACGAACAGTTCCGTCACGCAGGTGGTCCAAGCAAAGTCAAGGTCTTTTGGACATGAATAGTTGCGTCACGCAAGTAGTAGCTGCGTGACGTAGCTGCTCTGGTCCGTAACTACCTTTCAAACTACTCTTTTTACCTGTTCTTTTTGTTAACAAAGGTTTAATATAACTCAGAAATACTCAGAAATGGGCAAAATGTTGTTTAACCAATACCAAACTAACTAAATACTAAGAAAATGAGATTTTTAACGAATAAATAACTAAAAATGAAAAAGGAAGGTTTAAATGATTACCTAACCCTCAGATTTGAGGATTGCATGCGTTTTAGTTGATTTAGGGACACTGCTTCACGATCCCAGAGGTGTTTGTTACCAAGTGTTTGCAAATAAACGTTTCTTTTTTTTTTTTCGTTTCTCTCTTTTTCTCTTTTTATGTTCTTTTTTGTATTTTTATCTTTTCAATCTGTATATCTAATGGCTTGATCTTCCTCAAGGTTACTCACTTGAGTTCTTGGGGAAGAAACCCTAGCCGTAAATCAAAAATGTCTCTGCTAAAAATCAAGGTCTAGAGAAAAATGAGAGAAAAGTCCCGTTTAAAACACAAAATGTTGTATTTATATGGGTAGGGCAACAGAACAAAGCCACGTCATGCAGGTAGTAGCTGCGTGACGAAGCCGAGAGCAGCGTGACGCAACTTACTTTTCGTACAGTTGCCGCGTATCCATACAAACAGTGCAGACCATTACACAGGAGTGTGCCAGGGGTGTCAGCCTGGTTAGAGTTGCGTGACGCAACTATGAGGGCCGTCACGTAGGTGATAGCTGCGTGACGCAACCCTAACGCGGGTCAGACTCTTTGGACCGGTTCAATTCAACTTTGGTTTAAAAACACTTTTGGTTGACCGTGATTCTTGGTTCCTTATCCTCATATCATCACCGGGTTAGGCGGGGGCATAAAATTACGCGTCAACAGTAAAGCATCCAACACCTAAGTCATAAGTTGCATGAATGTGCTTGGCGCATTAGTCAATCCAAACGGCATAACTAACCACTCGTATAACCCCTCCTTAGTCTTAAATGTGGTTTTCCATTCATCTCCCTCCTTGATCCTAATTTGATAATACCTGCTGTGGAGATCTATTTTGGAGAATATTGTAGACCCTGACAATTAATCCAACATGTCCTCTTGACGAGGAATAGGAAATTGATATTGCACTGTGATCTTATTGACGGCTCTACTATCCACACACATTCTCCAGGTCCCATCCTTCTTTGGTACCAATAAAGCAGGAACCCCACAAGGACTAATACTCTCCCAGATATGTCCCCTCTTTAATAATTCTTCTACCTATTCTTGAAGGATCTGGCTCTACTTTGGATTCATCTTATAATGGGGTAGGTTTGGTATCTTCGATCTAGGGATAAAATCAATCTTATATTGAATGTCCCACAAAGGTGGAAGTGTAGATGGTTCTTCAACTACGGCATGAAACTCATCTAGCAACTCCTTGACTGGTGGTGGTACTAGTGATCTTGCATCAGATTCTATTGCCGGTTTGATCAACAAAGTTAACGCACCTCCGGACTTCTCAATTGCACCAGATAATTCCTGCACATCTGAAGAAACAACTACTATGGATTTTCCTTCCACTTTAGAAGCTTTGGCAGAAGATCCAGAAGGTAAGACAATAATTTTCATTTTTCCAAGTGAACAGGTATGAGTTCTCTCTTCCCTTGTGCAATGCATCTACATCAAACTGCTATGGTCTACCTAACAGTACTCCGCAAGCATCCATATCCACAACATCACAATTAATGGAATCTGCGTAAGACTTTCCCATTGAGATAGACACTTTGCAAATCCGATTTACTTCAATTGTTGGACCCTCCTTAATCCACCCCACCTTGTATGGCAAAGGATGTGGTTCTGTTGGTAAATTTTGCTTTTCAACCAGCTGCTTGGCTATCAAGTTTTCACTACTGCAACTATCGACAATGAGTTGGCACACCGCTTCACCAACCCGACATTTAGCTTGGAAAATTTTTCTTCATTGAATGTCGCTTTTCTGTTTTGGAGTACACAAAATTTTCTAAACAACATATATAACTTCTCCATCTTCAGAACCAGCCATGGATCCATCATCTTCGTCTTCTACCTTCAATCTCAGTCAACTCATTAACTACATTCACCTGTCGACGCCCATCATTAGCCCTCCTACGTTCTGGACATATATTAGATGTATGCCCCTGTTTTCTACAACGGTAACAATAATCTCTGGTTGGCTTCTGATACGTATTTGATTTGTTGTTTTTGTTTGTCGTGGAAGCCTTTCCCCGGGAGTCTTTCTTTTCTTCTGTGGTGAACCCTGGTTATTAGCAGGAGTTGCTGCTCTTGAATTCTGTCCACTATAATTTCTATTGAACTACTGATTTTCGGATCAATAGGGTTGCTTGAAATTCTGGTTACGATTAGGTGATTGTAGCGGCTGCCAATTAATTCTATCTTCCGCAGGTTTGGCCAACTCAATTGCCTCTGCCAAGGTGAAAATCGCAGCTGCACCCATCATACACATTATATCATGATTCAATCCCCTCTGATAATGAGCTACTTGCTGGGATTCAATTTCACAATTGTCGCATCGTGCCTATAATCTCAAGAACTATTCCGTACACTCATCTACCTTTTGATTTCCTTGGAAACAGTCATGGTACCTATTATACAGGATTTCAGAGTGATCACTAGGGAGAAAACGCTACTCAATCATCTGTTTCATTAAGATCGAATCTCGCATAGGTTTAATCCTTCGACAATGGCGTTCATTTTGAACAGAATGCCACCATACTGCTGCACCTCTTTTTAGTTTATAGGCCATAATGGAAACTTTACGCTCCTCAACATTCATGACCTCAAAGAATCGTTCAACCTTCGCTAGCCAGTCAAGAGTGCTTTCTATATCTAACGATCCTGAGAAAGGTTGAAGATCTACCTTTATCTTGTATCCGTCATGAAAACTGTCACCATTCCCTCTGTAATCTCGGTCTCTATCATAACGATTTTGGCATCTTGCATAATCTGGTTGATGTGGATTCGGAACTGCTATTTTAGCTGCAGGTTGTGGGTTTGCCTTCTTAGATTGCAAGAGTCAACTATCTAATCTATTCGGTTAACTCTTCGAACCTCACCTCTATGGCTGTGAGTCATGATTGTCGGCCATGGAGATACTTCACCTTTTGGGTCTAATACTAACTGACGCAGAATGTTACGTGAATAAGAATAAACGATTATACTTCGTAAGGAGTTTTGATCAACGACGTTTGATCTGACGAAAGAATTAGAGAACTAAACTCTCAAGGAAAGTTTATTGAATATGAATAATGATCAAAAGATAATCAATGTGCTAATGATACAAAATAACCTATTTATAGGTTAGGCTAAATCATGAAACCCTAAAAAAATAATACAAAATTCGTAACTAGACAAAATCCTAGTAAAGGTGGCAGCACGGTCGTGTTGGACATGACACGGGCGTGTCCTAAGCCTCTAGAGGCTGGCACGAGGCATGCTAGAAGTGACACGAGCGTCTCTATGTGCGAATCGTAGCTAGACCTATTAGCACAGGCGTGCTGTACATGGCATGGGCATGCTCTGGACTCCCAAAAGGCTAGCACAGGTGGGTTGGAAAGTGACACAGACATGTCTGTGCTTCTCAAGCTTGGGCGTGTCTCGCGTCCTGGACTTCCAAAGGCTGGCACGGGCGTACTGGATATGGCACGGGCATACTGGATATGGCACGGCCTTGCCCTTCTTCTTGGGTTTGCAGTGATCCAAATCTTCCATATATTGAAGTGCAAGTTGTTCCGCATCACTATTATACTGCTGTTTCTAAGTTTTAATTTGTTACGTACAAATATATTAACTTTAATTGGTATTTCAAAAATATACATCTGTTAGTATTGCTATTGGAGATTTAACTAAACGTAGATGTGTAAAAGAGAAAATGGTTTTGATAAGAAAAAGTACGCCACATTATCTCACACTAGTTAGCTTTTTGACTCATAAACTTTTTTCTCTCTCTTGTCTGTTTGCTATTGTTTGAAATATCAATAACTCTAAAGCTGGGTGCAAAAACTACAAAAAAAAAATCCTTCAAACTTACAAATATCAAAAAATGCATTGTTTGCATTGTGTAGGACTCTACTCTATCTCTACCTATACCTTCTCTTTCTCTCTCAGATCATTCTTTTGTTTTAAAACTAGTAAATATATTGAAATTATACTTTTGCTACAATGTCAGCTCCTGCTCCCACATTGTCGCTGTTGATGAACTCAACCGCCCCTCCTTCGACCACCCCTATTACCCCTCCACCGACCACTCTCTCTGCACCACCTCCTGCTACTCCTACAGCACCTCCACAAACGACCCCATCTCCTCCACCATCACAGCTACTTCACCACTTTAGCCGCCACATCCTGCCCCCCTTGCCGCCTTCTACTCCTTCACCTTCTCAACTAACTCCTCCTCCATTGTCCACCTTTTATGCGTCTTAAACCATTTCATCTACCCCTACTCCGCCTTTAACAATGCCCTTTCCTCCTTCGCCTGCTAGTCCACCGTCGGCGAATTCCTCGAGGATATCAACAGGGTTGGTAGTGGGGATAACTATTGGAGGAGTGGCGATTCTTTAATTTTTGAGTTTATTATGTCTTAATTTGTTGCAGGAGTAAGAAGAGGAGGAACGATGATGAGGTTGGCTATTATATTCCTCTATCCAAAACATGCACAATTAGAGAGGGTGGAGAGAACAAACAAGAGAGAGATGGATCAATTTGTTTTGGATATGTAGGATTATTCAGGTGGCTTATTGAAAGATAAACTGCCACAAGAGATGGGGCAAGAGAGAAATACTGACACGATCAGGAGAGAGAAAATAGTTTGAGTAAAAAAAGTTGTAATTTTTACTGTTATAGCTTGATAGGCTTTTTTGCAAGTGTATGAAATCGCAAAAAAGTAATAAAGAGTGAATAAAATATTGTTCCCACGAAGATTGTATTCCAAGTACCGAAATTGTATTGACCTACTATTATTTAAATGATAATAAGAAGAATATAATCGAAGAATTTCAATTCAAGGAAATAAAAGAGAATGAAAAGAAATCGAGCAAGAATATTTGATGAAAAGAAATTAAGGATTAAAAGCAACTAGGGATTTTGACTTCACTTAATTTTATCCGATTTATTCTATTCGTTTGATAATCAATTTTAATTGTTCAAGTAGGGAAAACAACTTTAAAATCACTAACAAGCTCTCCCGCTATATTGTTAGCTATTTTAACCCGATTTAATTATCTATCTTCCAATAGCGCAATCAAACATGAATTAAATCATTAAGTTTTATGGTTTGTTTGTGAATTTATAATCTAAGGTCGTTAACTTATGAAAACCCCCATGAGTCAAATCATATAGCTTCCACATCAAGTTATTATTTACATATAATTTATTACCCTTCTCCCGATAGTGATTAATGAAATAAATCAATCAAGGTGAGAAACTCTGCCTGGAAGCATTAAGTTCAATAATAAATTATATCATGAACAAGGAAAAACAAATCTAATATTATAAATTGGAATCAAAATTAAGTTACATCAAATCCCTAGTATATGAATTTAATTCGACATAATAATTAAATAAAACTCAATTAAACTTGAAAATATTCTCATAATCAACATGAATATTAAAAATAAAACAAGAAGAGAGTTTACAAATAAAAACTAGTCAACAATTGGCTAGAGTGGCTTCCTTAAATCTTGACACCAACTTGAATACTTGAAGTCTTTAAGAGAGAGAAAATTATGTAGAAAATAATAGAACAAGATGTGGAATGCACAATGAATGGATTTGACCCCCAATCATGGCTAGTCTCTCTCTTTATATAGACTTTCTAAAATATCTTCGTATTCGTTTAGGAAAGTGAATCTCTATTGAGCAAGAAGTCTTTTAGAGATAGGAAACTATTTAGGCTTTGTATTTCTTTTTGATTAGGATTCTTCCAGCGTCTAAATACGATTTAAACGTGATTGGCACGTTAGAGAGTGTTTTGTGCAAGTCCATGCAAGCGGCACGGGCTAGAACTGACGTTCTTAGCCCAATGCAAAATATGGTCTTCAGCACGGCCGTGCGCTATCTTGCATGGCCGAGGCGTGCTAGACTTTGAGTCTTTAAAGTAGTTACAGCACGGGCCGTGCTTGGATGAGCGTGCTCAGAGATCGACAGCCTCTTGTAGCACGGGCGTGCTCTCTGGCACAGATTGGGCATGCTAGACTCTGAACCTCTATTAAATTTATCTTGAATACAGCACGGGGGTGCTGGATAACACGCCTAAGGCATGCCGGCCTTTTTGCTTAGGTACACTATTTTCTGTAGTTTTGGCTGGTTTTCTATAGAAATGCTGCAAAATTCCCCAAGGTCAAGTGAAATGTGATTCAAGGAATCTTTAAACAAAAACACAAATAAAACTAAAATAAAACTAATTAAAGTAATTAAAAATACTAAAATTTCTAATAAAAATTATATTGAAATATTATAAAAATAACACCTATTAAAATTTCCCGAACTTAAACCATTGCTTGTCCTCAAGCAACGAAACTAAAAACAAAAGAAAAACGCAAGCTAAACAAACTAACAAAAGCTAGCTTAATATGGTTGGGAATAATTATTCTCAATTTCAAAAATATTAAAATCATTAACATGAGAATAAATCAAGTGTTTTCTATGCTAATTATATTCTAGCAAAAATTCAATTTTCAATAAAATACATTCCTTAATTTAAACATAATTTAATAAGATTTTCAATACCAATAATCATTCAATCTATGACAAATAGAATATGAATTTTGACAAAAATTATTTAACCTTTAAATAAGATGTTTAACAATATAAATTCAACATTCCTATAGGCAAAATTAGTAATCCATTTTGCACAAATGAAATGCACACAATTAGAAAGATCAGAAGGTCTTTATTTAGGTTGCAATGAGTTTTAGGGATATACTTTAACTAAACAAGGGAAAGGATAAAATGATAGACAAAGATCACAGAGAATGCATAATATCCGGACTTTCATTACATAAAAATTTTTTTTTTTCAAAAGAGAAATTACTATTGAATAATTTACTAGCACAATATTAGAGACCATTTTACAATGATTATTCTTATTAATATTAATATTTTGATAACAACTTCCTTGCTATAATTCTCCAAACTTGAATTTTGATTACTTTTTATTTGATGAGATGATCTTCTTGTTCTCTCTCTCTCTCTCTCTCTTTTATTGCTAGCATTAATGAATTAACTCTCCTTTTATTCTTTATATATATATATATATATATTAAAGTAGCTAAACCTCACAATTATACATTCTTGTACTTAGGGTAAGGATTTGAACTTGGTTTAATGGCTAGGTTAAACAAAGGTAAACAATAAAATTTGGATATAGGCTTCAAATTGGTTTAATGCCTTAAAGGGAATTCTAATTTGTTCTAAGAATGCCAAGGTTAAATAAATTTTGATTAAAACATACCAATATACCATAAAATGCACAAAAATCAGTATTCATAATCTTAAAAACAATTGGTTAAATTAAAGAATCATGTTAAGTTAAAAATTTAAATTAAAGCTTAAACATACTAGACTAGAAAAACAACTAAATTTATCATAAGTTACTAAATTATTATAATTTTCAAGCTTGCTCATAATTATTCCAACCATATTAAACTAATGAAATAAATAAAACTAAAATTTTAACTAAACTTTTCGTTCCCCCAACTTAATCTAGCACATTGTCCTCAGTGTGTGCAAAAATAAAACCATTTCCATTTCCCTAAACTTATCATATTTTATCAAAACAAGGTGCAAAAATAAAAATAGAGCTGAAAATACCTTACCACTATTGTACTGAAAAATACAATAATACTCATGGAAAATATTGGATGAGTGCCGGGCTAGATTCTGAAAGTAGAAGAAACTATAGAAAAGAAAAATGACAAAATATCCCACGTACTGAAAATAAACTAGAACAGTGTTCAAAACAAAATAAGACAACAGGAGTTGTAAATGACGAAAACACAAAAAATAAAAATAAAAAATAAAAAATAAAAAGGAAGCATTTTCACTTTGCAAGTGGTCGAGGAGAATAGAGAGAGTTGGAGAGGATTTTTGAGGAGGTATAGTGGGCGGTTAAGGCTTTTAAAAGAGAAGGGAAGACTTAGGGTTGGATTTGTGTGTGATCTCTGAAGTCAACTCGTCCTTATAAAAACTGAATCTGCAGTATGGCCTAGAGATGCTAGGTAGCACGGGGGTGCTGGGTAGCACGCCTGCCTATGCTAGAGCCTGCCTATGGCACTTTCAATTAATTATTAAGCCTGTTTAATCCTTCCTTGACCAGCAATATGAGTCTAAAACACCAAAATAAAGGAAAATAATGGTTTAAAGATGAGAAAAAATGAAAAATACAAATAAAAAAAATTACAGGGGAAAAGAAAAAAAATGATGGTTGCCTCCCATTAGTGTTTTATTTAAAGTCTTTAAATTTGACTTTTGAGAAGTTCATCAAATAACGGTTTTCGCCCATAGTATGTATCATGTAATATCACACATGGATCTTGGCTGAAAATACCCTCAAGATTGGCTAGTTTGAGAAAATTTATGCTCGTCTTATCAACAACACTTGGCTTCGAATGATGAACTTGGGGAAAGAACATCATTAGATCATGAAGAACACAATTTACTGAAAGTGGTATCATTGGAAAGAAAGGATCTTCCGATGCTGTATGTATAAAAACCACTAATGAGCTCAAATCAATTATTTCCTCATCCACCAATATTGCTTTCTGCTTGTCTTCATTTAAACTCTCACCTAATGCATCTTCTTGTTGTACCTTACTTTCTTCATTGTCATTAACAGTCATGTCTGAAAATAAGAAAGGGAGATTTAATTCGTCTTCAAAAGAGTTATATTCTTCACATGTAGGCTTTACTTCTTCTAAAGGTGCAATTTCCAATGAAATTTCCTCATAATCTAACTTGTACTCACCATCTTGATATCTATTAGCCATTAGGTTTACAAATTGCTCTCGTTGTACCCCCAAATTTTTCATTGTCTCTTGTTGGATCTTAAAACTCTTGTGAGTTTCATTCATAAATTCCATATGACATTTAGTGAGGGAATCAATCAAATCCTTAATTTCATTCTCCTTTTTCTCTTCATCCTTAAAATTTGGAGGGCCTTGGTGATTCCAACCCTACAGTGAAGGATCCAATGCCAATCTGTTTTCGCCCCTCTCCCCTATTCACACATTTTTTCTTGAGAGAGTTGAAATCCCTTAAAACCCCAAAAAAGGATCTCGGAAAACTATTTTTACTTGTTTTTATTGAAAATGGTGTTAAAACCTTTTGGGATCGCGGTGCCGATAAATCGGTCATATAAATTATTTTAGTCGCCACCCATTATTTCGGCAATGGGACCGTTTCAAATTTTAATTTATAAAATGACTCCATTTAACCCATTTTTTATTTAAGGCTAATTATTTGAAAAACTGGTCAGGCGTACCAAGTACAATTCTAGGTAAGGGAATTGGGTACGTCGGCCCATTGGAAGCCGATGCCCGGAAAACCGGCCTCTTTTAACCTAAGATTTCTAATTGATTTTATTTTAGAAAAGCCAAATTATTTAATTAAACTCAACCCGAATAAACCGAACCGAGTTCCTATATGGAAAATTAATTAATCGGCCCAATTAGGTTCATTCATTGCATTCATAATAAATTAATCATCACATTCACCATCCATCCACAATATAGCAAATATTATTAAAAGAACCGCTCTTGCCTTATGGTTAAAGACGGGCCACAAACCAGATTTAATAATATAATCAACAATAAACAATAAATCCTAAAATCTTATAATCATAGTAAATTAATTGATTTGATTTGATTAGAACACAATTTGCTCATTATTGATCATTTTTGAATTAACATTAAACATTTACTTAATGACTTGAAATTAAAATAAGAAAAATATTCTGGAACTTTAGGACAGTTGCGTCACGCAGCTGTTCTATGAAGAATAGTCGCGTGACGGAACTCTTAATTATTATCCTAGAATTTTAAAGCAGTTGCGTCATGCAGCTGTTCTATGAAGAACAGTCGCATGACGAAACTCTTAGTTACGCGACGGAACTGTTCGTGACTTTATCAAAATCTCCAGATGTATTGATTATTTATTCAGAACATAATATTAAATAAAAATGTAAAAACGAAATAAAGACTGTGCGCACGAACTGTTGCGTCACGCGAGTGGTCCAGTCCAGGTTAAGATCTTTTGGACATGAACAGTTGCGTCACGCAGGTAGTAGCTGCATGACGCAGCTGCTCTGGTCCATAACTACCTTTCAAACTACTCTTTTTACGTGTTCTTTTTGTTAACAATAGTTTAACACAACTCAGAAATGTTCAGAAATGGGCAAAATAACGTTTAACCAATAACAAACTAACTAAATACTATGAAAATGAGATTTTTTTTAACAAATAAAAGACTAAAAATGAAAAGAGAAGGTTTAAGTGATTACCTAACCCTCAGATTCAAGGATTGCATGCGCTTTGATTGATTCAGGGACACTGCTTCACGATCCCAGAGGTGTTTGTTATCAAGTTTTGCACAATAAACGTTTCTTTTTTCCTTTTCTCTCTTTTTCTCTTCTTATGTTTCTTTTTGTGTTTTTTGATTTTAAATCTATGTATCTAATGGCTTGATCTTCCTTAAGGTTACTCACTTGAGTTCTTGGGGAAGAAACCCTAGCCGTAAATCAAAAACCTTTGCTTAAAACATTGAAGTCCAGAGAAAATGAGAGAAAAGTCCCATTTTTAAGACAAAAATGTTGTATTTTTATATGGGTAGGGCAACAAAACAAAGCTGCGTCACGCAGGTAGTAGCTGTGTGACGGAACCGCAAGCTGCGTGACGGAGCTTACTTTTCGTACAGTTGCCGCGTATCCATACAAACAGTGCAGGCCGTTACACGGGCGCGGGCCAGAGGTGTCAGCCTGGTTAGAGTTGCGTGACGCAACTATGAGTGCCGTCACGCAGGTGATAGCTGCGTGACGCAACCCTAATGCGGGTCAGACTCCTTTGGGTCGGTTCGATTCAATTTTTGGTTCAAACACTTCTGGTTCATCGTGATTCTTTGTTCTTTATCCTCATATCATCACCGGGTTAGGTGGGGGCATAAAATTACGCGTCAACAGTTTGCCCCCCCACTTTAACATTAATTGTATAAATGATTAATGTTAAAGTGGTCCATTGACGCACCTTCAATCTGACAATCATCCTCGAAGCTCAGTTTGATTGGCTTGGAAAGATGTTGAGTTGATCATCTGGCTACCTTCTTAGCTCGGTTTGATTGGCTTTGTCGGCTCCAGTCAGATCAGTAGAGACATCCTCGAGGCTCGGTTTGATCGGCCCGAAAGATGTTGGTTTGATGAAAAAGTCTTCGAGGCTCAGTTTGATCGGCTTGAAGGGTTTTGATTTGATCATCTGGCCACCCACTCAGCTCGGTTTGATCGGCTTTATCGGCTCCAGTCGGATCAGAAGAGGCATCCTCGAGGCTCGGTTCGATCGGCCCGAAAGATGTTGGTTTTGCTCTGGTCAACTTCGCAATTCAACATCATTGACTGGGGAAGAGAGTTCAAACAGCTTCGCAATACATCATCACTGTTTGGAGTTTGAAATTGTTCTGATTAGCTTCGCAATGCATCATCACTAATCGGTAAGACCTATTGGCTTCGAAAAACCATCACCGGTTGGCCTGAAAAATTGTTCACAAGAAAAAGAGCAATATCCGTGTACAAACAGACCTTGCCTTTTGTTAGAAAAAATATTGGAACATCACACGTTCCCATGCATTAATTACGAAAAAGATTTGCATCAGGGCAAAAGATTATACTTTTGCCCCCCAGTCCGGCATTCCGGCCTAGGACCAAAATATTCACTTTTTTTTAGGCATATTTTTCAATATTTTATTGTTAATGTTTGGTTTAATCATTTTGCAAAAATTTTAGCAAAAATTGCAGAAATTTTAGCAAAAATTCTGACATAACAGATTTAACAAAAATTCGTTGTCTGCATTTTTAAGTATACCCCTTATGATACAGTGGTTGAAAGAAAACTTACCGGAGGGTGTAATTTGGGCAATTTGGTATTTCTGCCCCCTGTGCGGTGAGTAGACAAAATTGATGAAGTGTGCGAGCCGCATACTGACGTCAAATTGCTGAAGTGTGCCATCATGGGCTTTTAAATGGGCCGTACGGGCCTATTGGGCTCAAAAGAAAATGACGGGCCCATTGCTTTGGGCTTAGAGAAATGGGCTTGGGCCCAACTGCTTACTATAAGTAACTTTCTTCTTAACCAATTCGTTTTCACTTATTACAAACCTTAAGCAATTGAGAATTCTCTGAACTTTCAACTGAAAACGATGTCTCAAACCTCTGAAATCCCTGCTTTCGCCTACACTTTGGAGATGGAGACTCTCGGGGCGCTACCGGATATCCCGACATTCGACGGCGAGCCGGTGCCGGTGAGCCAAGACCCACTGACCTCAGGGACACGACCGCTGCAGCTCCTCCCATTGCCGGGTACTGAGTTCCCGTTGAGATATGAGACTAGCCGAATGCGCGGCTTTCAGGCTGAGGTAAGTAAAATTTTCTTCAATTTTCTTGCTTTGATCCATAATTTTTTTGATGTAGTTGAATTTGTAGTCTGTGCATGCGTCAACAGTCGCGTCACGCAGGAAGGAGTTGCGTGGCGCAACTGTTCCTGCGTGAACAGTTGCGTGACGCAGCTGTTCTTGTGCGAACAGTTGCGTGACGCAACTGTTCGAGGTGCCAGAAAACCCTAGCTTGCCCTGAACTTAGGATTTATGCCTTTCACTGTGTTAGAAGCTTGATTTATTGATGATTACTTGCTGGTATCTTTAGACGACTTAATTTTGTCCTGAAAATTGCATGAAAATAACACAATCACAATAAGATTAGGTGTAATTTGAAACTCTGCGTACCTGCGACAGTTGCGTCACGCAACTGTTCTTTGGAAGAACAGTTTCGTGACACGACTGTTCGTCAACGAGGCAAAGCCTTGAGCAGTTGCGTGACACAACTGTTGAGATGCATGGCGCAGCTGTGGAGGTGCCTGGCGTATCTGTTCTCAGGATGCCAAGTTTTGAACAGTCGCGTGACGCGGCTATGGAGGCGCGTGGCGCGGGTGCTGAGGTGCGCGACGGAGCTGTGCTTCAGGGTGCAAAACTTGGGCAAAGTTGCGTGACGCAACTGTCGTGACACGGCTGTATAGTTGCGTGACGCGGCTACGGTTCAACCCGAGATTTGAATTTTTAATTTTTCTTGTCATAGAATAAAAATGAATAATTGTTAGTACAATATTTATTTAAATTGAATATTTTTTTTCTTACACAGGTTGATTTGGGCAAGGCCCGCTCGGGTGGATCAGCCACTGATGCATCAGCATTTTGGGACTTGCTGGACCCGTCCATGCGAGCTCGGGTTATAGTTGCAGGCTTTGGAGATTATGCTGCAGGACTTCGCCGCACACAGTCTCGTTTTCCGCCCGCTATGCGATACGCGTTGATGGAGCGGTGGAATGACTGCACTCACACTTTTGTTTTCGGGTTTGGCGAGATGACCCTTACGCCGGTGGATTATGCTACCATTACTGGCCTCCGCTTTATCGGTCCGGTTCCCTGACTGGATGCTCGGTACCAGACGGCTACTTTAGGAGCTCAGCTAGTCCGCTCTCTGCTCGGTGTGATCACACAGACTAGATACACTACGCAGGGATGCGTGTCGTACGAGGTAGTCTATCGGTTCTGAGCCGAAAGTATCAGGACCGGGCTGGCGGCTTAGAGGGAGTTGCCAGTGGAGGCCCGACCTGCTGCACCCACATATACTCGAGAGGAGAGGGACCAGGCTGCTCGGTCCTTCCTCTTCTACATCATATCGTCCCAGCTGATATGCACCTCCCAGAATAAGGGAGACCCGGCGGTTCTAGCATGCCTGAGGGACTTGAGTCAGGTCGGGTCCTTCGATTGAGCCACCTTAGCTTTGGCTCATCTCTATCACGGTCTGGATGTCTGGACCCGTGGTAGCAGTGAGTCAAACTGGTTGTTTATCCGCCCTCTGGAGGTAACAATCTTTCACTCTTCACCTTCTTCTTTGTCATTTTCAACTGTTTAACTGTTCACTGACATCACTGTAATCTTCACTGCAGGTATGGGCTTATGAGTACCGTATCTACCCAGGCGGTCCGAGCGGTGACACTCCTATTGAGTCTAGGCGGATCCCTCGTTATATGGCCCATTGTCACCATACTTATTCCAGTGGCGAGGACCCCGAGTACTGGAGGAGCTTCCTTAACGACCGGGAGCCGTCTGATGTAAGTACAAAAATCCCTGAACACGTAGTTTAGCTTTCTTCCTTCTTTTATACTGTATAACCGCTGATTCTTTTATTCTTTTGTAGCTGTTTCTGACTCCGTGGGACTGCGATGCCTGGAGGACCTATCCGGGCCGTGAGGTGGCAGAGCTGCATACCCGATCGAGGTTCCTGATGCGGGGGTACTGGGCTGATCGGTACTTTCTCGGGGAGAGAGTTTATGACACTCCAGTGGCCCCAGCGCAACGGCGGGTGCCTCATGCTCCTCCTCGTCACATGTGCCTATTGGAGGGCATGACCTGGAAGGATCTGGAGGTGGAGTATAGGGGCTTCTCAGCTAACGATTTTCTGTCCGCTGGCAACTTCCCTGTCTACTTTTCCTCTCGGATGCAGGCTCGGCTTCCTAAGATCCTTGAGTACACCCAGGTGACTTTCTATCTTCAGTCTCATTTATCTTCATCATTTTTTTACTGTCTATTCGACTGATTAAATTTCTTTCTCTGTGACTTATCGCAGGAGTGGAAGACACACAAGACAGCAGCCCATTACAGAGCAGAGGCAGCAGCTGAGGCAGGGGCTGCGGTTGCTGCGGCCAGGCAGGCGGGGATTATACCGGGCGATGTACCATTCCCACCTGGCATGGAGGTGGTGCTGGATCCTGATCTGGGTCTGGGGTCAGGCATCACTATTCCTGCTGACCTCAGGCGGGCTCCTCCATTACCGCAGCTGGATCCTGAGCATGCCACACACGTAAGTAATAAACTATATTTACAAAGTTAAGGATACTTTACCTGAATGAGTCCTTATAGAACGTCTTCCAATGTTTGCAGGTGCCTGCTCAGAGATACTTGGAGATTTGCCAGAGGTTCAGCTTTGCTCGGTTTTACATTGCTCAGCTCTACTCCGAGTGCCACGAGAGGGTATGCATGATCTTCATGTGTTTTGCATTCTTCTTTATTCTTTTCTTACCTTTTCTTACATATCTCTATTTTTTTTTACAGGACTTGGAGATCGAGAGACTATGGAGGCATCAGTCTCGCCAGTCTAGCGCTGTGAGCCGACTCCAGGTGGAGGTGGACCGGCTCCGGACGAGGTTGGAGGTAGAAGGGATCCCCTTAGACTCCTCTGATGAGGACGATGATGGCTGTTTCGATGACGCACCACCATCTCCACCCCCTCAGGCGGCTGCTCGTCCGAGCCGTAGGCGACGGTAGCCCTACCCCCGTGTCTCAGCCATTTTGGTACATTTTTTGAACATTTAGTAGTTTTGTTTTGTTTTTTTTAGGATGATTGTACAATTATACTATTTTTATGATATCATTTACATTTTTTTTTTTTTACATATTTTGCTTTTATTACATTGTCTTATGTGTTTATGTTTTGCAACTGTGAGACCTCATTCCTGCAATAACAAAATACAAACACAACAAAACACAAAATAACGGTGTCCCATTTATTCACAAAAGTGGTCCACCTTGTTAGCAGTCAATGAACTGATTTATTGTAAATGAATAAACGAAATAAAATAAAATAAATAAAGAATAAAGTAATGAACCTAAAATGAAATACGACAAAAAAAATCAATTTCTAAACAGAAGTGGATCGTGATACTTACCTAATGGGGCGGTTAATGTGGTCATAAAAACTCAACCTCCTTATTGTACAAACCGTCCCTCTTATTAATGCGGGTTTAAGTGCTCACCAACCCGAGCAGTCCATACACGAATACCTTTCCAACTACCATTGACAGTGGATATCAAGTCGAGTAATGATGATGCTCCGTTCATCGGTCCCTTTACACTTCTATAAATAGAAGCTTCTCTTTACATCTTCTTCACTTCCAGCATTCAAAGCAGATCAGTTTCTTAAATAACCTTTTTCCATGGCTTTCAGAAACCAAGTCTCATCCCTTGTCCAATCCATCCCTAACGACCTATGGCAAATTCCTCCTATGAATCAACTCGTTTGGCTGAAATATTTCAAAGACTTAAAACCCGACCATGGCTTCTTGTCTTGGCTTGTTACTCATTTTAATCCTAACACCATGGTTTTCCGGTTTGAAGACTCTGAAGTAACTCCGACTTATAAGGAGATGTGTGCCGTGATGGATCATCATCCCGAACAAGATGAAACTCCGGCTTTACCTCCAGGTCCTAGGTATGATCTAGCTGAGATTGTGGCCCTGTGTCCGGTTTACCTTCCTGATGGCATAAACACAGATCAAGGCCTTCCCTTGGAGCCTTTCTTGAGTAGGGTTCTGTCCATGGATCTAGATCCCTCTTGGATTCGAGCTTGCTGCTTCTTGCTGTTGAATGTGTATGCCATGAAGAATCGCCAACCTGGAATTGGAGATTTCCAACTTCTGACCATTGTTCGTGACATGCAAATGTATCATCATACTGTCTTTATGATGATCATGGGAGAGACAATGTGTTAGGTCAGGGATATCGCCCTTCACATCACCAACTTCAATGTTCATCATCACGGTTGTCCAATGTTATTGCAAGCCTAGGCTCTGGACAAGTTAAACCTGATTCTTCCGGTCCCAGCTCGTTTAATTCCAACCTATGGACCTGCCAACTTTCAATCTCGGTCTCGAAGACGCTTCGATTTTGGGGATAGCCCTACAATTCGGTGGACTTGTCCTTGGTGGAGGATCAGACTGGTCACAACCGGAAGTATGAACCTCAATTATTTGTTGTATGCCAATCTAGACCGTTCCATGGCCTATTTCCCAGATAGGATCAACCGTCAGTATGGGATGATACAGCGTGTTCCCAGAATCCATAACTTTAAAAGTGGTCTCATAACGCCGCATCTGTTGACCAATTTGGCTGATCGTTGGCGAAATCGAAATCCCAGGTATTTGGATGAGGGAACGATGCAGGACACTGTGACACCTGCATATGTCAACTGGTTCTTTACCCCATGATGATATCATACTCTGTGAAAGTTGGCCTCTGCTGATAGGCCCTACTAGAATAAAATGTTGTTTGTTGTTTTTTCTGTCTCTTCTATGCTCAGGCCACGAGCTTTTATTTAATGTATCTGCTTTCCTTTTCCTTTTAATTAATGATCTCGATGACTCTGTCTTTATTAATTCCGGCTCTCTGCACATATGAATCAACAAAAGACAACAAATCCTTTCTTTCGACATCATTTGTTGCGTTAGTTATTTGGGCCTCCTGCCCTCGGGTTAATAAATGAAAGCTCATAAAAGGAAATGACTTATTCTGTAAAGATAAAAGATTACATTTGGGAATGACAAAGAATGTGGTGACTATTTTATTACCTGCACAAATCAGACAAAAATAACAAATGTAACTTCTTTATATATGCATGAACCTATATGAGTACTAAGGTTTATTCATGGTTTTATATTGATCTTTCCGGGGAAATCACTGAGAAAATGGTGCTTGTCCTTCTGATCAATGTCTTAAAAGAGTTCATTGTTTAGGCAGGACCAACAGCCAGAACATTTTAAACCAGATGGGTCGATCTTTGATCAAATAAGCAGAGAGGAACGTCTTGCATTCTTTGACCATAACCCCGGAACAAAAGAAAAATTTTTGAAATTCAAACCCTTTATTAATCTTACTTCTTTTCAACATTATACAGAAGTAGAGGAAATTTATTCTAATACAATGGTCATTTGCTCAAACTATTCGATTTTCTATTCTCCTTCGAGTCAAGTTGATGGTGTAGAGCAACCAATCGCTAATCTGTCACGAACGCATGGCATGGATTTCGCATTTAAATTAAGCACCACACGTTGATCCCGAAAATTTTGTTTTATTATTATTCATGCTCTAACTTTTGCCTAGGCCGCCCTTTCGGGTTTTCAACCTAGCGAGCTTAATTCTTGCCTAAGCCACCCTTCCGGGTTTTCAACTTAGCTTATTTTTTTTTTAATCAAAATCATCATTTCAGGCATAAAATCTTTTCATTTGGTCCTGATTGACAATTCGGTTGACAGGCTTCCCTTCCATGGTGACTAATTCAGTGGCGCCTTTTGTTAATAACTTCTGAACTCTAAACGGTCCATGCTAGTTGGGTTTAAATTTTCCACCAGGATGATTCTGGGCTTCGTGATCCAATAATCTGATCAATACCAAATCTCCGTTCTCTAAAGCCCTTGGATGTACCCGTTTGTTATAGAAACGAGCAATCCTTCTTTTTCTCATCTGATCCTGGAATCAAGCATTCAGTCTTCTTCCATCTAAGAGCGCTAGATCTTCATACCTCTTCTTGACCCATTCTTCCTCGGTCAGACCAGCTTCTACAAAAACCCTGAGAGACTTCTTTTCGTGTTCTATCGGTAACACTGCCTCCATTCCATATACAAGTTTGAAGGGAGAGGCTCCATTTACTGATTTGAAGGTAGTGCGATGCCCCCAGAGCGCGAAAGGAAGTTTCTCGACCCAGCTTCTGTGCCTTTCACACATCTTCGACAGGATTCTTTTGATCTCCTTATTCGCAGCTTCTACTGCACCATTAGCCTGAGGGCGATAAGGAGAAAAATGGTGATGCTCAACCTTATATCTATAAAGCAATTGGCCAACATCTGCTTGAAAATGAGAGCCATTATCTGTAACTATGTGATGGGGCACACCAGAGCGACAGAAAATGTTCTGTTCAATGAATCTAGCCACATGTTTGGCGGTTAAGGTTTTGTAAGACTGAGCCTCAATCCATCTAGAGAAGTAGTCAACTGCAACCAATATATACTGATGGTCGTTCGATGCTGCAGGTGAGATCTTGCCGATGACGTCTATGCCCCATGCAGAAAAAGGCCAAGAAAGAGTTGTCGGATGGAGTTCAACAGCAGGTAAGTGGCTTTTATTGTCATGATATTGGCAAGCTTTACAATGACGCACATACTGAACACAGTCACCTTCCATCTGCATCCATTGCCTCATGATTTTTCTTACTAGGCTCATGCCGCTTAAATGAGTACCGCAAACTCCTTCATGGACTTTTCCCATTATGTCTTCTTCTTCCATTTTACTCACGCATCTTAGCAACATCCCATCCCAAGCTCTTCTATAGAGTTCACCATAGGCCAGAACATAATTCAAAGCCATTTTTCTGAGAACCGTGCGGTCTTCTTTCGTCGCATCATCAGAAAAAGTACCATCTTTCATATACCTCAGAATATCTATAAACCAGGGTTCTTCTTCTGATTCAACCTGGTTCACAAAATGTTCTTCATAGCACGGGATATTTGCCGCGGTAATGATAAATGGCTTTTTTGGTACTTTTCTCAAATCTTGCCAAGCCGATGCTAAATTTGCCAAGGCATCTGGAATTCTGTTATAGGTTCTTCCTATGTGAGCGAAAGTGATCTTGTCGAATAGTGCTGCCTTCTTCAACAAGTACTCAACATAAGGCTTCAGTCTTTCTTCTTCTACTTTCCATCTCTCGTTAGCATGTTCGATAACCAATAACGAATCTCCTATTACCTCGACCTCCTTAGCGCCAGATGCAAGTAGAGCTTCCATTCCCATGATGCACGCTTCATACTCAGCCATGTTGTTAGTGACCGGGAACAACAGTCTCTTGCACATTGTGGTGACCTCGCCATTAGGTGCTTCTATTACGATACCAGCTCTGGCTCCATTTCTGTTGGCTGATCCATCAAAGTACAATTTCCAAACCCCTGTTTCGACACACAGCTAGTGCTCATCTAGAAACTCCAATTCCCATGGTTCATCATCTCTAATTGGGTTTTCAGCTAGGAAATCTGCCACAGCCCGGCCTTTGACCGTTTTCTTCGTTACAAACTCTGCATCCACACTAGACATCTGAATTAACCACTTAGACAACCGTCCTTCTAGAGTAGGCATTCTCTGCAAGTACTTCAGAGGATCAATTTTGGAAACGAAAGTGACCCTGAAGGAATGAAGGTAAGGCCTCAACTTCTTTATCGACCACACTACTGCCATACACGTTTTCTCCACCATGTTGTACTTCTCTTCGATAGGCAGTAGTTTCTTGCTAATGTAGTAAATTGCCTTTTCTACTCCTGCGGCGTCCGGCTGTACCAACATTGCTCCGACTCTTGCATCTTCTATAGATAGATACAGGATCAGAGGTTCTCCTGGTCTTGGTGAACTAAGCACCGGTGGATTCATCAGGTACTTCTTTATGTGGTCAAAGGCTTTCTGGCAGTCCTCATTCCACTTAACTGGCTGATTCTTCTTCAGTAGCTTGAAAATTGGAGCACAAGTGATGGATAACCTTGAAATAAACCTGCTGATGTACTGAATTTTACCCAAGAAGCTTCTCACCTGACGTTCTATTCTTGGCGGTTCCATATCCTGAATGGCTTTTATTTTGTCGGGGTCAACCTCAATCCCGTTAGGTCCTACAACGAAACCTAACAATTTCCCTTTCGTTACTCCGAATACGCACTTCTTGGGATTGAGTCTCAAGTTATACTGCTTGACCCGTGCAAAGAACTTCTCCAGCATCTCTGCATGTTCTTCCTGTATTCTTGTCATGATCACCATGTCATCTACATATACTTCTAGTCCTTTATGGATCATATCATGAAATAATATTGTAGCCATTCTCTGGTATATTGCCCCGGCGTTCTTCAGTCCAATGGCATTACTCTATAACGAAAGGTCCCAAAATCCGTGGTGAAGGCCGTCTTGTGCTTGTCTACTAAGGCCATTAGTATTTGGTTGTATCCGGAGAATCCGTCCATGATAGAATAACATCCCATTCCGGCAGCATTGTCGATCAAAACATCTATGTGCGGAAGTGGAAAGTCATCTTTAGGCGAGGCTTTGTTCAGGTCCCTGTAGTCGACACAAACCCTTATCCTCCCATCTTTCTTCAGCACCGGGACTATATTGGCCAACCATTCTGGATAGTGTACTCACTTCTAAGAATCCTGCATCCAACTGCTTCTGGACTTCAGCTTTGATCTTATCCTGCCATTCTGGCCTAACCCTTCTCCTTTTCTGCTTCACTGGCTTAACACTTGGATCAGTAGGAATGAAGTGCTCTGCTATTGATCTGTCGATTCCTGGCATGTCCGCGTAGCTCCAGGCAAATACCTCTGAATTTCTTTTGATACATTCTTGAAGATCCTGTCTAAGCTCAGGTTTAAAGTCTGATCCGATTTCGATTATTTTAGGATCTTCAGTGGTGCTTAAATTAAATGCAAAATGATGCAATGCATTTATGTCAAATATGCCCGTGGTATAATCAATGCCATGAACGTGACAATCAGGAAAACAAGAAAAAAAATAGTCAAAGTTCACTTCTATTGATTGAAATAACAGAGGAAAACCATCCATATTGTTCTTAAAACAAACATCAGAAAAACAAAATACAGGATTAATTGCCTGCTCAATACATTCATTACAAGTATTCTTTATTGCCTGAATCACTTCATCTGCATCTGCGTCTTCTTCTTCTTCCGGGGTAGCTTCTGCTTTCTCCTCTGCAGGCTTCATCTTCAATACCTTCCTCTCTGTCTCTTCGGCGTCTTCAGCAGCTAATACCGATTAGAGGATCCGTGCCTTGGCCTTCTGCTGTTGCACCATCTTGGAAGCTTCATCCCCAATCCCCAAAAAGTCTTCAAACTCGGATATCTTCTTCGACCACTCAGATTCAGTGCTTGCTTGTGTCATACCCACCATAAACTCAATTCCCTCCACCAGCTGTTCCAAGGAAGGTTCGGGCGACTTGATCAATTTCTCCTCATAATCTGCCATGAATATCTCCAGGCCGGGGTAGGTCTTTCCCCTACTCTGAAATTCTCCTGCGGCTTGTGGGACAAAGAAGATATGATTCATATTTAGCCCTCTAACTGGAGACCGGATCTCGTACCTTTCCTTCTTCCTATTCTCAGAATATCCCAGTCCGCGTCTATCTTGCTGTCCAAATGCCGATGAGAGAGGCTCAAACCTTCCTTGCAGCTCCCGACCTAACCCTTTGCCATACTGCCACTGTATCTTTTTCATCATCTTCCTTGAAAAAGGACTCATTCTATTTACCACACTCTTGCTCTCATTGGTAGGCGTATCAATTACTGCCACCTGAAAACCCGATAACGGCATCGTCACCTCTAAGCCTTCCACTGTTGCCACATTCAGATCCTTTTGCGCGTTAACTGTCACCACATCCGTACCCCATGGAATCTTCACTTTTCTGTGCAGGGTAGATGGAACTGCACCTAGAGGATGGAGCCAGGGCCTTCCTAACAAAAGAGCATAGTTGGCTAAAACATCAAGCACAACCACATCTACCCAACTTTCTACAGCCCCCGTGGAGATCTTTGCTCTAAAAGTTCCTTTTGCATTCCGCATAGTGTTGGCATAAGCTTTGACCACCATGTTTGATGGTTCAAGTTCTGACTCTTCAATTTTAAACTTGGATAGCATCTTCAACGGGCACACACACAGGGCCGATCCGTTATCCACCATCACGTTCCGGGTATCACGCCCGTTAACGGTAATCTGGATGTATAATGGCTTGAAGTGATTTCTTCCTTCTGGTGGGAGGTCCGAGTCAAAGAAAGTGACTTCGCCAATTCTACGCTATAGCACGTTGATCATGTCAACACTCTGAATCCGAGCAGGCACTCTGACAAAAGTCATGGCTTCTAGTAAGGACTCTCTTTGCTCTTTGGATGCTATCAGCAAATCCCATAATGAAATATCTGCTCTTGTTCTCTGCAATTGGCTCAATATTGAACTGGCAGTTACACCGCTGGGTGCTCAGTTTTGACTGCTCTCACCTACCTCGACAGTTTTCTTCTGCACCTTTAGTACTTCCTCTTCTTTCTTCTTTTCTTTTGGCTCTTCTCCGCCTTTCTCTGTTGCTTTCTTTTTCATTCCATCAGCAGCATTCTCTTTTCCCTTAGCCTACACATTGCTATCGGGATTGTATACTCGCCCACTGCGGGTTAAGCTCTGGACGCCTACCTCATTCACGTCTTCTTCGCTGCTATAATACCACTGCTCTTCTTGATCAGCTAAGCTTTTTTGGATTGCGAGCTGGATTTGCTCGTCTTCATCTTCTGGCACATCGCCCACTTTCACCGTAATGCTCTTCTCAATCTCTATTTTTACGGGCATCTTCCCTTCCTCATCGCTGCTTCAGTCATCCCATATATTCAACATTGCACACATCCGTTCTTCCCATTCAGCCTCTGCCAACACAACTTCTTCTGGCAATCCACTTCCGATTGCGTTGATTGATCCACTCGACTAAGACTTACGGGGCAGATAATTGCACTGATATTGGGGCAGCGGGTTGTTCTTAGTGCTGGGCTTGTTCCTCTCAGACGGTTTAGTAATTTTCCCGCTGTCAATCAAATCCTGGATATCATGCCTCAATTTGAAACATTCGTCAGTCGAATGCCCTTTGCACTGATGATAATCACAGTTTCGGTCCATATACCTCCCACGCACAGGCTTAGTTGGATCGACTGGCAGCTTCGAAAGTACTCCATTCTTGATACATGATCTCAACACTGTACTCAAGGGTCTTCCCAAGTCGGTGAATTCTCTTCTGACTCTTTCATTAACTGTCCCCACTGTATTACTACTTCCTGATTGATTCTGGGTGCTACTTTCGACATTTCTGTCACCATAGGAGGTCCGATAATTGCCAAACCCTCTGTTCTTCTTCTTTTCCTCCTTATACAGCTCCTCTATGTTCAAACCAGCACTTTGAACTAGAGCAAAATCAGTGAGAGGTTGGGTTAACATCCTCTCCTTAAAGAAGGGAAATAAGCTCCTGCTGAAGATTCTGATCAACTCTTTATCCTTCAGCCTTGTCTGAACCCTGTATAGCTTTATTCTCCATCTCCTATAGTATCAGAAAAGCTTTCATCTTTCCCTTGTCTCAGGCTCTCCAAATCATGTAAGCCAAATTCGTCACTCTCATCGGTCTTAAAAATGCTTAAGAAAAGCGGTCTGTAGTTTGATCCAATTCTTCTGAATCTCCTCATCTAGACCATCGTACCACCTCCGATAGTCCTTATGTAATGTTTGCGGGAATGCTCGCAAAACATCTTCCTCATTGTACCGGTTCATCTGAGAGACCCGAAGGAATTCAGACAGATGAGAACGGGGATCGTTGTCTCCTTCGAATGTGGTATGCTTGAATGTTTTAAATGAAGTGGAGCTGGTTGGGTGCAAAACATACTCGATTATATGAAAGTTGGTGACCGGGTCCTTTTCCTTCACTACAGACATTTTCTCAATCTTGTCTTTCAGCTCAGCAAGTTGCTTGATTACATCATTCTCAACAGGGACAGTGTTTCCCACAGAAGCCTGATTGTCTGACACAGGTTCGGGAATTTGTCTTTCTTCAATGACTGGTTGACTGCTTGAAGCGGGAGTAGTTTGGTTTTGGGCCCTATCTTGGGCGAGAGCAGCGGCTACAATCTGAGCAATAGTTCTTATTCGGGCTTGAGAGAACCCGAGCTCATCCTCCATATCATTAGCCATTTCTACTGGATCTAAATCAGAATCTGAATCCGATGAACTTGAATAACTCACTGAACTGACTGGAATAAACTCGGGGATTGGGGATGTTCGGACTAGACGTTGACCAGAGTGTCAAATCCAAGTTCTCGAAGCAACGTCTCGGGAAGAATCAATTCTGATAAAAAATGTCTGAATTAAAGTAGGTCCTGCATGTATGCATGAGAAAATGAAAGCACATAGGATGAGAAATGCATTTCTAATGTGCTAACACCGGCATGGAAATAAGATCTCAATTTCGACGACTGGACCAAAAATTCGGTATGAATATATGTCAATAACTTATTTTATATTTGAACATTTCGGGCATTATCTGTCGTCGACCGTTCCTTTTAGATTTATGATCGACTATTTTCTCTTGAATCCCTAACTTTTGCCTCGGAATGAAAGAATTTCTGAGCAGGATTTTATTTTTGTTTTTATTGTGTATTTGTATCCTTACTTTTTGCCTTGGAACATATGGCCCCAAGCAGGATTTCATTTTATTTTGTTACAAAATTTTGTAATCTCTCACTTATTCTCAGATAATGCGAGAAATGTAAAAATACAAAGGAATCGCAACCCCCTTATATCTCCCTTTTCTTTTGGGTATAAATTCACTATAAGTGATTGGATTATATTATTCAAAACGAATTTGAGGTCTAGTCTCAAGACCAAGGTCAAATGTCCATACCGAACATTAGCTCTTATTAGTGCATGGCTGAAGAAGAAAATGTTACATGATGCATGAATGTCACAACATATGTACAGTTTATAACAAACAGGGGAACGGGAGTTGGGAAATGCATGCCTTCCAACCTTATTTCTCCCACACACAGATTCCATTGGTATAAATTCTGACATCTGTTTCCTAGGAATTGGTCTAATCTCGACAACCAATAGGGGGTTTTGAGATTGACGATATCAACTCTCGGAAATGAATGCGGCATAACAACAGCAAATAGAACCGGGTATTTCCCTAAGGGCAGTAACAAGGGTTTTAACTATATGCATTGGCTTTAGTCTTATTGGACTTTACAAAGTCTGGCTTCCGCAAACAGGATTCGGGCTTTGTTGGGCCTACTCCTTTTGACGCACCTTTAAGGTACTAGGCTTGCGGTTGGTGATATGGTTCCACCGTCAAACTTAACACTAGTACCGAAGGGTGATATGGGTAGAATGTGGTGAGAAGAGAGAAATGCTTTATGAATGCAAAAATCCTAAAAGAAAAAGGAAAGCAAATAAACACATACGGACGATTAAAAATTTTCCATCGGCTTTTCTAACCAATTTTATTTTAGAAAAGTAGGCCTTTTAGAGTCAATTCCTTAATTGCAACCACTAAATTATTAAAAACAACCGGGGATTAATGGGTGCAAAGTCCCCAGTGAAGTCGCCAAACTGTTTTCGCCCCTCTCCCCTATTCACACATTTTTTCTTGAGAGAGTTGAGATCCCTTAAAACCCCGAAAAAGGATCTCGGAAAACTATTTTTATTTGTTTTTATTGAAAATAGTGTTAAAACCTTTTGGGATCGTGGTGCCAATAAATCGGTCTTATAAATTATTTTAGTCGCCACTCATTATTTCGGCAATGGGATCGTTTCAAATTTTAATTTATAAAATGACTTCATTTAACCCATTTTTTATTTAAGGCTAATTATTTGAAAAACTGGTCAGGTGTACCAAGTACGATTCTAGGTAAGGGAATTGGGTACGTCGGCCCATTGGAAGCCGACGCCCGGAAAACCGGCCTCTTTTAACCTACGATTTCTAATTGATTTTATTTTAGAAAAGCCAAATTATTTAATTAAACCCAACCCGAATAAACCGAACCGAGTTCCTATGTGGAAAATTAATTAATCGTCCCAATTAGGTTCATTCATTGCATTCATAATAAATTAATCATCACATTCACCATCCACAATATAGCAAATATTATTAAAAGACCCGCTCTTGCCTTATGGTTAAAGGCGGGCCACAAACCAGATTTAATAATATAATCAACAATAAACAATAAATCCTAAAATCTTATAATCATAGTAAATTAATTGATTTGATTTGATTAGAACACAATTTGCCCATTATTGATCATTTTCCGAATTAACATTAAACATTTACTTAATGACATGAAATTAAAATAAGAAAAATATTCTGGAACATTAGGACAGTTGCGTCACGCAGCTGCTCTATGAAGAATAGTCGCGTGACGGAACTCTTAATTATTATCCTGGAATTTTAAAGCAGTTGCGTCACGCAGCTGTTCTATGAAGAACAGTCGCGTGACGGAACTCTTAGTTACGCGACGGAACTATTCGTGACTTTATCAAAATCTCCAGATGTATTGATTATTTATTCAGAACATAATATTAAATAAAAATGTAAACATGAAATAAAAACTGTGTGCACGAACAGTTGCGTCACGCGAGTGGTCCAGTCCAGGTTAAGATCTTTTGGACATGAACAGTTACGCACGCAGGTAGGAGCTGCGTGACGCAGCTGCTCTAGTCCGTAACTATCTTTCAAACTACTCTTTTTACGTGTTCTTTTTGTTAACAATAGTTTAACACAACTCAGAAATGTTCAGAAATGGGCAAAATGACGTTTAACCAATAACAAACTAACTAAATACTATGAAAATGAGATTTTTTTTTAACAAATAAAAGACTAGCCCTCAGATTCGAGGATTGCATGCGCTTTGATTGATTCAGAGACACTGCCTCACGATCCCAGAGGTGTTTGTTATCAAGTTTTGCACAATAAACGTTTCTTTTTTCCTTTTCTCTCTTTTTCTCTTCTTATGTTTCTTTTTGTGTTTTTTGATTTTAAATCTATGTATCTAATGGCTTGATCTTCCTCAAGGTTGCTCACTTGAGTTCTTGGGGAAGAAACCCTAGCCGTAAATCAAAAACATTTGCTTAAAACGTTGAAGTCCAGAGAAAATGAGAGAAAATTCCCGTTTTTAAGACAAAAATGTTGTATTTATATGGGTAGGGCAACAGAACAAAGTTGCATCACGCAGGTAGTAGCTGCGTGATGCAGCTTACTTTTCGTACAGTTGCCACGTATGCATACAAACAGTGCAGGCCGTTGCACGGGCGCGCGCCAGAGGTGTCAGCCTGGTTAGAGTTGCGTGACGCAACTATGAGTGCCGTCACGCAGGTGATAGCTGCGTGACGCAACCCTAACGCGGGTCAGACTCCTTTAGGTTGGTTCGATTCAATTTTTGGTTCAAACACTTCTGGTTGACCGTGATTCTTTGTTCTTTATCCTCATATCATCACCGGGTTAGGCGGGGACATAAAATTACGCGTCAACACAATCGCAGTCAAAATCTGCCATATTATTTAATATGTAAAGTACATCTTCATAGCTACTTTCTAGAAGGTGAATACTAGTTGCTGAAAATCCATTATCTACCCAATTTCTTGTTTCCTCATCTAATCCAAAATAGAATATGTGAGTAAGATATTTATTTGTAAAATTATGATAAGGACATCTCTCTAACAATTCCTTAAATCTTCCCCAAGCGGCATAAAATGGCTCCGAGTGTTGTTGACTAAAATATGCGACTATTTGTCGATGAAACATCTCAAAATACTTCGCAAGAAATAATGAAAAAAATCAATAAAATAAAGAAAAACTACAAATAAAATAAACAAGTATTTTAATTAACAAACAAAAAAAAATGATTAAATTAATAATAGGTTAATTAGTATAGATATTGGTAAAGTCAATTCCCAGCAACTGCGCTAAAAACATGATAGGCTTTTTTGCAAGTATACAAAATTGTGAACAACCAATAAAGAATGAGTAAAGTATCATTCCCACGAGCATTGTATGTCAAGTACCAAAATTATGTTAATCTATTATTATTTAAACGATAATAAGAAGAATATAATCTAAGAATTTAAATTAGTAGAAATAGAAGAGAATAAAAAGAAATCAAGCAAGAATATTTGATGAAAAGAAATCAAGGATTAAAAGCTACTAGGGATTTTGACTTCACTTAATTCTATCTGATTTATTCTATTAGTTTGATAATCAATTTTAATTGTTCAAGTAGGGAAAACAATCCTAAAATCACTAACAAGCTCTCCCAATGTATTATTAGCTATTTTAACCCGGTGTAATTACCTATCTTCCAACAGCGCAATCAAACATGAATTAAATTATTAAGTTTTATGGTTTGTTTGTGAATTCATAACCTAAGGTCGTTAACTTACAAAAACCCCATGAGTCAAACTATATAGCTTCCGCATCAAGTTATTATTCTCATGTAATTTATTACCTTTTTCATATCAAAAACCCTTTCTCCCGATAGTGATTAATGAAATAAAGCAATCTAGGGGAGAAACTATGCCTAGAAGCATTAAGTTCAATAAAAATTATATCATGAACAAGGAAAAAATAATCTAATATTATAAATTGAAATCAAAATTAAGCTACATTAAATCCCTAGTATATGAATTTAATTCGACACAGTAATTAAACAAAACTCAATTAAAATTGAAAATATTCGCATAATCAACATGAATATTGAAAATAAAATAAAAAGAGAGTTTAAAAATAAAAACTAGTCAATGATTGGCTTGAGCGACTTCCTTGAATCTTGACACCAACTTGAATACTTGAAGTCTTAAAAGGAGAGAAAAATTATGTAGAAAACAATAGAATAAGAGATGGAATATATAATGAATGGATTCGACCCTCGATCATGGCTAGCCTCTCTCTTTATATAGACTTTCTAGAATATCTTCGTGTTCGTTTAGGAAAGCGAATCTCTATTAAGTAAGAAATTTTTTGGAGATAAGAAACTGTCTAGGCTTTATATTTCTTCCCAATTAGGACTCTCCCAGTGTCTAAATATGATTTAAACTTGATTGGCATGTCAAAGAGTGTTCCGTGCAAGTCCATGCAAGCGGCATGGGCTAGAACTGACGTTCTCAGTCAAATGCAAAATCTGGTCTTCAGCACAGGCATGCTATATGGCACGGCTGGGGTGTGCTAGACTTATACAGTCTTCAAAGTAGTTGCAGCATGGGCCGTGCTTGGATGAGCACGCTTAGAGATCGATAGCCTCTTGTAGCACGAGCGTGCTCTCTAGCACAACTTGGCATGCTAGAGTCTGAACCTCTATTGAATTTATCTTGAACACAGCATGGGGTTGCTAGATAACACACCTAGGGTGTGCCAGCCTTTTTGCTTAGGTACACTCTGTTCTGTATTTTTGGCTGGTTTTCTATAGAAATGCTGCAAAATTCCCCAAGATCAAATGAAATGTGATTCAAGGAAGTTTTAAATAAAAACATAAATAAAACTAAATAAAAACTAATTAAAGCAATTAAAAATACTAAAATTCCTAAGAAAAACTATATTAAAAATGCTATAAAAATAACATCTATCACAGCCATTCTCTCTCTTCCAGGTTAGCATTCTGTTAAATTTTCAACTATGAAACTAATGGATGTACTTTTTTAAAATGTCAATTAAAGTTGATACATTTTTGGGTAACAAATTAAAACTTAAGAACGACAATGTAATAGGGTGTATAGTCTAGGGACCATGAGTGAAATTAAGCCTAAATCATACTTGGGCCAACTTCAGGCCTAATTATATTTCATATTAATTGGTTATATATATATATAGAGGCTAGAACACTAGAAAAATCTTAAGATTTTTTATCTTTTATAATTGCACCCTAAATCCATTTTATCCCTTGGATGCTCAAGTTTCTACATTTTAGTCTAATTGTACCTTAAAATGAAATTAGGATTAAAATCATAATGAAGAGAATATAAAATGAGTTCCACCATCTGAATTTGGTTTTAACTTAACCCCGGCTCAGTTAAAACAAAATGGTGCATTGCATGTTAAGAGAATAAAAATGGTGTATTCCTTCTCAAAATGGTGTTGTCCTTTGCCTCGTCCTCAGTTAGTGGAATATGTCGATAACAAACCAGCACCAAAAAAACCTTGTAGCCTATGCTGGCGGTTATGGGTTTGACGACAACTACTTGATTCTTGGCTTGAAGTCAAAGTTCAAAATCTATGTCGTCAGCTATATAACGTATGATCTGTTATCTATTATGACCAATATTGCATCCATTCAAATGGACCCCATAATAATATTCGATGTTTAACTCTAATTTATTTAGGAATTAATTATATTTTATGGACAAAAGAATATGTTTTACATAATCTAGATCAAATTAGGAGATCTCATTTTTAATCTTTCGCTAAATTAGTGGGCCAATGAACGCTCCTGTATATATGGTCTTTGCAACATCCTAACACCATATATTATAGGATAAACAGTATTGAAATGCTACATAATTAATCATATAGAACCATGATAACCTGTATATGTCACATCATGTGTCTATCAGGGAAGGCTAATATCAAAAAATTTCTTTTCATTTAACATAACAATCATATATAATGGTATACATAACAAAATATAGTACAAATATATCTCATTACATGATGGACTACAAGGAGTACAAGCTCCTTCAAAATACATATATAATATTGAGGAGGTGACATATGCAAACACAATTGACCCCAATCTTTATTTCATTTTTGTTTGTTCGAACAAAAAGAAAAATGGTTGCTTATGTCTCTTAAAATGGTTGCTTATGTCTTTTAGTGCCAAAATCTGAAAAAATATTAGCAATTTATATTAGTTGTGTGAGCAAAAATCATCATAATTATTCACTTAGAAACATATAGCATGTAGCAAAATTACTAACAACGCACACACTACACTCCTTCCAGGTAAAGATAGACATAAAATAACGAAAAAATAAGGACATAAGCAAGCATAATGTCACGGAGATAGATTTTTCCTTTGCCTATCCGCACGGCACTTAGTCACCCTTGAGACTTTAGGGTGCGCTAAGTAAGCCTTGGAGTCGTGTTGGATCGAAAATGTAAGCTAAGTAAAGAGGAGAACACAAGAGAGCTTGTAAGACCTTTGTTGTAGATCTCTTATTACTCAAATGCTTGGATGATTTACAAATGAGGGGAGGTGAGGTATTTATAGGAATTTCCACCTCCTTAACATGTGGTTACAATTCTTTATAACAAATGTATGGTGGAGGTTTAGTAGATCATTCTAGATTTAGAGATATTTTACCATCCACCTTACACATGTGTAGAATAATCTAGAATATTATAGATCATACACCTAAATACCTTGTGGGCTAGAGTTTTCTTCATGGATCCAGAAGCTTCTTGAAGTTGGTAGCTCTCTCTTGGCCTTGCTAGACCTTTCCCACGAATTCTAGCGTCTTCCAGAACCTTCCGCATAACAATAAACCCAAGTTAACCCCCAATACAAAGGTCTAATCGATTACAACAGAAATTTCTTCCTCCAAATTAGAGGCGTCAACCAATAAACCCCATTAGGACCCACTTCTATGAATATCAAATCCTTCTATTTGAAATGTTACTCATAGACAGATCCAACAAATTATCCGATGGCCTACCAAGGGACCCCCTGGACCAAACCCGCCTGCAAAACCATACCAGCACCAGCAGAAGAAGTGTCAGCTACAAGTGGAGCCTTATTAAGAGTAGGCTCTAAAATTCTCCGAATTGGTATTACTACTTAAAAAAGGACTCACTTGCACCATTTGAGCCTTGGCCTTAGACCTAGTAGAGATGGCCATAAAATCCCTAGAGTAGGTTTATTAGGGTCAGCTGAGGAAGCTAACACTTTCCTAGTTGCACTTTTAGGTCACAATAAGCCAACCTTTGTCTTCCCCTTATCAACATTATCTTTGTTCCTAGGGTGAACCCCTTCCCCAAATATCATAGGCATGTGATGCATATGATGAATGAGAAGAAATGCACGTGGGTGTGTGAGTCGCCACCTTGTTTAATTATTTTAGGGTAAACTAGGAAAAAACCCTAAGTGACTCCAATTTTTAATTAACCTAATTATTAGATTAATTAACCCAATGTTTAAAGCATGGTCTACGAACCCGAGATGGATCCCGAGACTATGTCATGCTGATGAACTAACCGATGAATGAATGCTTTGCAAGGTGAATGATGTAATTGGACCAAATGAAATGTTTATGTGATTTTGATGATTTCGACTTGCCACCCGGGGTGAAATCCCGAACGTGCCTACGTACTTCCGTTTGAATGGAAGATCAAAGTCAACGTAGTTCGATAGGCCTTCTTTGAAGGGCTTTGAATGGGTATGCTTTATGCATGAGTGTGTATGCTTTGTGCATGATTTTGTGTATGCTTTGTGCATTTTGTGTGTATGCTTTGTGCATGATTTTGTGTATGCTTTGTGCATTTTTGTGTGTATGCTTTATGCATGATTGTGTGTATGCTTCGTGCATTTTTGTTTAGGCATTTTGCCAAAAGATCGATTGATTCGATTAGGCGTTCGTCGCCAAAAAAGTTGGTTTTATAAGGCATTTAGCCAAAAATTGGTTCATTTTAAGGCATTTTGCCAAAAATGTCGATTTTACGGCTTTGAGCCGAAAATGGTTGATTTTAAAGGCATTTTGCCAAAAATGTCGATTTTACGCGATTTGACGCTAAAATGGTTGATTTTAAGCCTTTGGCCGAAAATTGGTTCATTTTAAGGCATTTTGCCAAAAATGTCGATTTTACGCGATTTATCGCTAAAATGGTTGATTTTACGGTTTTAAGCCGAAAATGCTTGATTTTAAGGCATTTTGCCAAAAGATTGATTTTAAGCGATTTGTCGCTAAAATGGTTGATTTTAAGCCTTTAGCCGAAAATTGGTTCATTTTAAGGCATTTTGCCAAAAATGTCGATTTTACGCGATTTGTCGCTAAAATGGTTGATTTTACGGTTTTAAGCCGAAAATGGTTGATTTTAAGACATTTTGCCAAAAGATTGATTTTAAGCGATTTGTCGCTAAAATGGTTGATTTTGGGCCTTTGGCCGAAATGTGTTGTTTTAGGCAATTAGTTTGCCAAAATGTGCGATTTAGGCTTTAATGCCACGATTATCGATTAATCGGGCGTTCGAGCTTAATCACAATTTATTGTCGAAACGTGATTGATTAAGGCTTTTAGCCACAATTATTGATTAATTGGACTTAAGCCAGATTTATTCGAAATAAGGCAATTGAACCGTAGCTATTAATTAACTAGGCTCTTTTAGCCAATATTGTCGGATTTAAGGCTTTAATACCACGATTATTGATTAACCGGGCATTTAAGCTTAATCAAATTAATTAAGGCAGTTTATTTACCAAAAAAAAATAATGACGTGGATGCATTTATGCAATTGTAGAATTATTAAGAGTAGAAGAGAAATATGCATGAAGTGCTAAAATTAAATAGGCAGGGTTTTGTTTACATACCTGATTTAATCGACGACCGCTTCTTAACTCCAGATTAAGCTCCTCGCTTAGGAAATATTAATTAATTTTAATTTGTTTAATTTTAATGTCCAAATATCACAATAAAAATGCAATAAAAATTAAATTAAATGCAAAAAGCGGTAAAGAAAACGCAAGGAGCGTGAGAGGAGGAGAAGGATTCGTCTACAAAACAGACAAGGCGCACCAGAAATAGGACTGAGCAAATGGTCATTTATAGGGCCATTTTTCGGGGTTCCAGGGCGGCAGGTGCCGCCTGGCTTGGCGGCACTGCCGCCCAAGAGGCTGGGCGGCAGGTGCCGCCTGGCTCGGCGGCAGGTGCCGCCCGGGAGGGCGGTAGCTGCCACCCTGTCGGTGGGGCGGCAGGCCCCGCCCACACTAGGGCGGGGGCCGCCTGGAGAGGCGGCAGCTCGACGCCCAGTCTGGGGGAGCAGGACCCCGACGGTCTGGCGCAGGTGTCTCCCAGGGGTGGTGGGCCATGCCCCGCCCGCGCAAAGAAGGGGAGACAGGTCCCCAGAGGTCTGGCGGCACGCCTCGCCCGCTGATGGGAGGCCCTCGCAGAGTGGCTAGGCAGGCCCCGCGCGCTCCTGGGCGGAAGGCATCGAACACGGGGCTCAGCCCTCCCCCAGGCGGCGGCAGGAAGCGCCGGAAGTGTGGGCGGCAGGCCCCGCTGCCGCCCAGGAGTGGGGCGGCAGGTGCCTCCCAGGCTGGGCGGCTGCTGCCGCCGTGCCCGGCGGCCGGAGTCGTCGTGGCCGGCGGCCGGCTCTGCCGTGACCTGCGGCAGGCGCCGCCGTGCCCGGCGGCCGGCACCGCCGTGGCCGGTGCGGACACCGTGCCTCACTCCGGGAGCCTTTTTGGGAGTTCCGAACCTCCGAAAAATATTCCGGGACCTGTTTCGCGATCCTCGCGACATTCCGGACGTTTTAAGTACCATATTGACATACTTCCAGTAAATGTCCAAAATGGCCTTCGGTCCGGCCGGACTGTTTGCAGTCCGGCATTGACATTGTAGAAAAGTCAAAATTTGAGTATTCACAGTTGCCCCCCACTGGCTATCATGAAAATGATTTATGAGAGCCAGTGGCCGTCTGAAGGAGCAAATTTTGAAGGCGAAACTCGGACCTTGGGCCAAATTGGGATTGTGGGGCCTTGGGCTGAGTTGTGAATTTTCGGACCCTAGGCCGAGTTTTGAATTTCGGGCCTTAGGCCGAATTGTGAATTTTCGGGCCTCTGCGGCCGAATGTGATTTTTCGGGCCTCTGCGGCCTGAATGTGATTTTTCGGGCCTCTGCGGCCTGGATGTGATTTTTCGGGCCTCTGCGGCCTGGATGTGATTTTTCGGGCCTCTGCGGCCTGGATGTGATTTTTCGGGCCTCTGCGGCCGAATGTGATTTTTCGGGCCTCTGCGGCCTTAATGTGATTTTTCGGGCCTCTGCGGCCTGAATGTGATTTTTCGGGCCTCTGTGGCCTGAATGTGATTTTTCGGGCCCCTGGGGCCTGAATTGGGATTTTTGGGCCTCTGGGGCCTGAATGTGATTTTTCGGGCCTCTGGGGCCTGAATGTGATTTTTCGGGCCTCTGGGGTCTGATTGTGATTTTTCGGGCCACTTTGGCCTGAATGTGATTCTTCGGGCCACTTTGGCCTGAATGTGATTCTTCGGGCCTTTGTGCCCTGAATGTGAATTTTCGGGCCTCTGCGGGCTGAATGTGATTTTTCGGGCCTCTGTGGCCTGAATTGTGATTTTTCGGGCCTCTTTGGCCTAAATGTGATTCTTCGGGCCTCTGGGGCCTGAATGTGAATTTTCGGGCCTCTGTGGCCTGATTGTGATTCTTCGGGCCTCTGGGGCCTGATTGTGATTGTTGGGCCTCTGCGGCCGAATGTGATTTTTATTTTATTATTATTTTTATTTTTTTTTTATGAAATGATCAAATGCATGGAATTATATTTGCAACTTAAAGATGTTTTAGCCTCTTTGAGGAGTTAAAAAGAAATTTTGCCTCTTAGAGGACTTGAAAAGATGTTTTGCCTCTTAGAAGGCTCGAAAAGAGATTTGTTTTATTTTTGTGTTTTTTTTTTTCTTTGAGAACCAAGGGTCCCCCTAAAGTCGAAATGATCAAATGGCTTGGTTTTGGATGAAGAATGGTTGGCTATTGGTTAGGGTTTCACCCTAGGTTTTATGTAAAAAGAGGTCGACGATAGTTGGGTTTCACCCTGGGTTGTGTATGTTAACACTTGCCCCTGAATCCGACCTGGAGGATTTCGCCCCCTGTTTGATGCCTTTATTAGCTGAAATAGAATTTCTTCTTAATGAAAGACTAGAAATTCCGTGATTACTTCTGTGATGGGAGAATGGTGAAGGTTCTTATCACTTCTTGCCCCCAGAATGGTGCTGACCATGGAATACTTCAAAACATTGGTGTTGTACTTGTCCAATCGATTGAGGAATCAAAGAGAACAAAGTCACTTATATGACTCGAGGAAACAGACAATGTTGATGACATCGCTCGTCTGAAAGGATCGAAGAAACGATGGTCCGAGTGGAGACGAGGTATTAAAGAATTACCTCTGAACGATTACGTTTGACATTTTTAGGGTTGTTTTGGAAACCCCGGGGATTGACATTTTTTTTTTTTTTTTTTTTTCGAGGAATGACTCAAAGAGTGACGCTTTCAAAATGAACTTTTGAGAATGACTCAATTTTTTGTTACTCCTTGTGGAATGACCACTGGTGATGGAGACTTGATTTTAGAGACTCGATTTAGAGACTCAAATTTTTCTTGTAGTGAATTTTGACTCGAAGGAACTTAGTGTTCATCCTACAAAAATGGACTCTCTAAAAGAATTCATGAAAGCACTTTTTTTTTTTTTTTTTTTTTTTTTTTTTTACCTAGTAGCCACCCTTTCGGGTTTTCGACTCTAGCAGGCTCTTTGCCCTAACTTTTGCCTAGACCGCCCTTTCGAGTTTTCAGCCTAGCGGGCTCAATTCTTGCCTGAAGCCGCCCTTTCAGGTTTTCAACTCCAGCTTTTATTTTTTTTCTTTGCTTTATATATATATATATATATATATATATATATATATATATTTTATATATATTTTTTATATTGGCAAAGAGAAAATGCTTTTTATGATGCAAACTTATGTTTGTGACCGCGCCTTTGTGGCTGTCTACGTATCTCCAAGAACTCTTCGGGGGATGGGGAGAATCAGGTCTTTCGTAGTTCCTTCTGGGATGCGAACTTCGTGCTCGGCTGGTGCGGAATTCATCTCCGACTTGATGTTAGTGCGAAATTCCTTTCCGTCTTGGTGCGGAATTTATTTCCGACTTGGTGCGGAATGACTTGCTGTTGGGGCAAAATTCAATTCCGACTTGATGCTGATTGTGGAATTCATTTCCGATTTGATTGTTGATGCAGAATTCATTTCTGACTTGATTTCTTCGCCGGATTCCTTCCCGGCTTGATGTCTTTGCGGGATTCCTTCCCGGCTGGATGTGGATGCAGAATTCATTTCTGACTTGATTTCTTTGCGGGATTCCTTCCCGGCTTGATGTCTTTGCGGGATTCCTTCCCGACTGGATGTCTTTGCGAGATTCCTTCCCGACTTGATGTCTTTGCGGGATTCCTTCCCGATTTGATGTTGATGCAGAATTCATTTCTGACTTGATTTCTTCGCGGGTTACCTTCCCGGCTTGATGTCTTTGCGGGATTCCTTCCCGACTTGATGTCTTTACGGGATTCATTCCTGACTTTGATGATGTTGAATCAACTTATTGACTCGAGCTCGCATGATAGTGATGACCCTAGGCGAATCTGGCTTTGTTGTTGTAGCGGTTTTACCACTGGTTGACTGAAATATAACTTGTATTCATCACAAAGAGTTTTGAATACCCACATTGTGGTGGTAACTTGAGTGGCTTGAGTGTTGAAGAAGCTTTTATGCTTTGAGTTTGTGGCTTTGCCATGTTTGAATTCTTGAGGTTAATTTGAACTTTATCTTCCTCTGAATTTGAAACTTATTTCCTTAATGGTTCTCCTCTCCATAAGGAATTTTGAGGAGACTCTTCCTTTTCCTTGTTTTGAGAAATGATCCTTGTTTATAAGGACACTTGTACTTGTGCCATGCTTGGCACTTGATTGTCAAGGCGTTTGTTGTCATCCAATTTGTGGAAATGACTGCTTCTTTTAACTTGCTTTTTCAAAAATGTGAGCAGTCGCTTGGTCTTTGTCCTTATGGCTGAAATGATTTGTCATCTACCCTTGATGGGCTTGAATTTAACGGAGAACTTGCAGTTGACTCGTTTTTGGCAACTTGATTTCCTGTAACTTTATCCTTGATTTCTTTCTTTTGTGCAGAGGTTCCTTTTGACCCGTTTTTTTTTTTTTACTTAGAAGCAGCCTCTCCATAAAGAATTTCGAGGCAACTTGATTCTGAGATGACTTGAGTAGTGTATGGATAGCATTGCGACTTCGTGCAGACCCAACCCAATTCCAAGCATAACTTCTTTATTCTGTTGCTTTTAAGCTCAAAATTCAGACACCTCTCTATCGGAGCATCTTCCATTCTTGGGTTTTCGGAGAAACCATTATGGCCCTAACCTCTTCAATCGGCTTTGTCTCGGTACTGTTTGAAGTCTTGCGTACCCTTTGCTGGATCCTTTCCATGATTACCCTTCAAAACTTCCCTTTTGATGGTGCTTCTTAAGATGCCCCCAGCTTTGATTGATGCAAAGCAAATGAAAGGATGAATGCATTTTTCTTTGCCAATTTTTATTATCTTTTTTTTGTCATCATTTTTTTTTTCAATTTTTTATTATTATTTTTTTTTTGATTTTTTTTTCACAGGAAAGGATATGGAAAGAGTATAAACATGATTGGAACGTAAACTGATCCCTTTTTATTGATAAGACAAAATTTTGCGTACAGAAGACACTTAGATTTACAAATTTAAATTGAATGAAAACTTGAATGGAAATGAAAATGAAAAGAGAAAACTAGACCTTAAAAGATAGACTCTAGGTGGATTGTGATGGACTAGGATTGGATTGACTGTAGTGACTTTGTTCTTCTCGATGCTTCAATCGATCAGACATGTTGTTGTTGGTCTTGAACAATTCCTTTGTTCTTTTGGAGGCTTGATCTCAACCTTCTCAGACACAAATTTCATTCATTTCTAAGAAAAGTTCGAAAGGATCGAACGATTCTTGTTTAGCAATTTCTTTTTTTTGCATTAATCCCATGGTTAGGCAAGGGATTGGTTGTTATTCAGCTTGCTCTTGGGGATGATAGACCCATTGTCAACCAGGTCTTGTAGACGGTTTTTCAAAGTCCAGCATGATTCGGTCTTATGCCCATGTCCTTGATGGTACTCACAGTATTCTTTGGCTTTGAAATTCTGGGGCAGGGGGTTTGGTAATAGCCTTGCTTCTAAGGGCTTCAGTAAATTTGCTTTCATTGCTTCTCGGAATACCAAAAGGATTGGCATGCCGAGATCAGTATATTGCCTCCTTGGCTGATTGTTCCCCAAATTCCCAACACGTAAAGGATTTGTGGGGATTATACTGGCTATTTCATTTGTCTCACTGAACCCAGCATGATTCTGCTTCTTGTATGAGTCTTCTTTGAGCTGACCCAACTGGATTAAGTCTTCCACCTTAGTTGCAGTCGCAATGAGCGATTGGAACGTAGGCAAGTACTGTGTTTGAAGCTGTGACTGGTAGACAGGCAGTAAATTCTTGATTATTATGTCAACTTGTTCCTGTTCAGAGGGTCGGTTGATCATTTGAGCAGCTTTGGCTCTCCACCTCGAAAGGAATGAGGAGAAGGGCTCATTGTTCTTTTGTTTAGTGGTTTCTAGCTCCCTCCGGGTAACATCCACTTTGATATTATAATGGTACTGCATGTTGAAAGCATTGCATATGTCGTCCCAATTCTTCATTTTGGAATGATCCAAGCTTACAAACCATCTTAATGCAGCACCAGTCAAAGATTGCTGAAACAACTGAGCAAGGAGCTCGCTGTTCAGGCCAAACGGGTTGAAGGCACCCACATACATTCTCAGGTGCGTTTTGGGACAAGTGATTCCGTCAAACTTATCCATGTTGGGCATTTTGAATTTTGTTGGTAGTCTCGCTTCGGGGAACAAGGACAAGGAGTCCATGTCCACCACTTCCTTGTGTGTCTTAAGGGCAGTAATAGACCTTTCCAGGAGTTCTAGTTTCTCTCTCATTTTCTGAGCTTCCAGCTCAGAAGCAGTTCCAGAGGGTATGTCATCCATGTTAAGGGTAGGGTTTGTCGGTTCAATACCAGGTCCCTGATTGGAGGTAGCAGGTCCACTTCCCCCAGCGGAAGCCCCATTTCCATTACCCATACCTAGTTCAGCTATTAGTGCAGTCCTCTGGGCAGCCAATGCTTCATTCATTCTAGCCTCCATTCTGGCTTCCATTTGTTCCATGAGGTTTTTGATGTCAATAAGGGATGCCATTGGTGCAGTTGAAGTTGGTGGGGTTGGTGATAGCACTGTAGGTGTGGCTGGGTACGGGTGGTCCTTGGAGGGGTACCTGTGGGTGGTCAAAATGATTAGACTATCCTATATAAGGTGTTTGCATAGGGGATGTGAGATAGTGTGAGGTAGGGTAGTGTAAGGGTAAGGTATTTGGACTTGACCCTTGTGATGTGGGTTGGTATGACCAAACAATGTAGGGTAGTGTTGGTAGGCTAGGACACCTAGGATAAGACCCAATGGGATGTGATATGTAAGGTAGAGTGCTTAGGGTTGGACACCTCGACTTTTCGAAAGGCCCTAAGTTCTCAAAAAAATTTTTTTTTTTGGGCCTTAGGGGCCAAAATGTGAATTTTTGGACTAAAATGTAATTTTTCAGGTCTCAGGGACCAAAAATGTGATTTTTCAGGTCTCAGGGACCAAAAATGTGATTTTTCAAGTCTCAGGGACCAAAAATGTGAATTTTCAGGTCTCAGGGACCAAAATGTGAATTTTCAGGTCTCAGGGACCAAAATGTGAATTTTCAGGTCTCAGGGACCAAAATGTGAATTTTCAGGTCTCAGGGACCAAAATGTGAATTTTCAGCTTTGAAATGGAATGTTTTTTTTTGTAAGAGTCTTTTTTTTTTTTTTTTAATCATTTTCTAGACCCCTTTTTTTTTTGTGAAGTATGGGATGAATGCGTGAATGCACACAATATCAAAACATAATTCATTTTAATGGAATGATTCAGCATCATTGGGTGCATATAGCCTTAAAGGATAGGTTCTATAGGCTATGACACAAATAGAGAATCGGCTCATTAAGGGACCCTTGAACCTTGAGTATGGATATACCTAACCACATGTGAAACAAGGAGTTTCGCGTGGGTCCAACGGTACGCATACCCATGTGCCACCCCTAAAAGGATTAGGGATGGTTTGCGGTAACAGGGAGGACGCTTTGGCTGTCCATCGACATAATCAAAGAGACCTGCCGATCAGCGCTACTTGCTATCCAGACTCAGAAGTTTGAACAGAAAGAGAAGAAATTCATTTGAAGTTCATTTCTTTTATGCAATGGAGAAAAGGATTCTCAATCGTGGAAATAAATCAACAGGTTTTAACATTTTAATCATATTTTACGATTAAGTCCAAATTTCCTTATCAAGTATTCTTAAAGAAAGAACACTTGATTCGTGCTAGGATATCCTGCAAAACAAGGCACAACAAAATAATACCCTAAAGAAGGGCAGGTTAGTTTACACAGCAATTGTAGTCCACTTTTATGCAAAAAGATTACATAATTAATTTTCCCCAGTGAAGTCGCCAAACTGTGAACCCCTTCCCCAAATATCATAGGCATGTGATGCATATGATGAATGAGAAGAAATGCACGTGGGTGTGTGAGTCGCCACCTTGTTTAATTATTTTAGGGTAAACTAGGAAAAAACCCTAAGTGACTCCAATTTTTAATTAACCTAATTATTAGATTAATTAACCCAATGTTTAAAGCATGGTCTACGAACCCGAGATGGATCCCGAGACTATGTCATGCTGATGAACTAACCGATGAATGAATGCTTTGCAAGGTGAATGATGTAATTGGACCAAATGAAATGTTTATGTGATTTTGATGATTTCGACTTGCCACCCGGGGTGAAATCCCGAACGTGCCTACGTACTTCCGTTTGAATGGAAGATCAAAGTCAACGTAGTTCGATAGGCCTTCTTTGAAGGGCTTTGAATGGGTATGCTTTATGCATGAGTGTGTATGCTTTGTGCATGATTTTGTGTATGCTTTGTGCATTTTGTGTGTATGCTTTGTGCATGATTTTGTGTATGCTTTGTGCATTTTTGTGTGTATGCTTTATGCATGATTGTGTGTATGCTTCGTGCATTTTTGTTTAGGCATTTTGCCAAAAGATCGATTGATTCGATTAGGCGTTCGTCGCCAAAAAAGTTGGTTTTAAGGCATTTAGCCAAAAATTGGTTCATTTTAAGGCATTTTGCCAAAAATGTCGATTTTACGGCTTTGAGCCGAAAATGGTTGATTTTAAAGGCATTTTGCCAAAAATGTCGATTTTACGCGATTTGTCGCTAAAATGGTCGATTTTAAGCCTTTGGCCGAAAATTGGTTCATTTTAAGGCATTTTGCCAAAAATGTCGATTTTACGCGATTTATCGCTAAAATGGTTGATTTTACGGTTTTAAGCCGAAAATGCTTGATTTTAAGGCATTTTGCCAAAAGATTGATTTTAAGCGATTTGTCGCTAAAATGGTTGATTTTAAGCCTTTGGCCGAAAATTGGTTCATTTTAAGGCATTTTGCCAAAAATGTCGATTTTACGCAATTTGTCGCTAAAATGGTTGATTTTACGGTTTTAAGCCGAAAATGGTTGATTTTAAGACATTTTGCCAAAAGATTGATTTTAAGCGATTTGTCGCTAAAATGGTTGATTTTGGACCTTTGGCCGAAATGTGTTGTTTTAGGCAATTAGTTTGCCAAAATGTGCGATTTAGGCTTTAATGCCACGATTATCGATTAATCGGGCGTTCGAGCTTAATCACAATTTATTGTCGAAACGTGATTGATTAAGGCTTTTAGCCACAATTATTGATTAATTGGACTTAAGCCAGATTTATTCGAAATAAGGCAATTGAACCGTAGCTATTAATTAACTAGGCTCTTTTAGCCAATATTGTAGGATTTAAGGCTTTAATACCACGATTATTGATTAACCGGGCATTTAAGCTTAATCAAATTAATTAAGGCAGTTTATTTACCAAAAAAAAATAATGACGTGGATGCATTTATGCAATTGTAGAATTATTAAGAGTAGAAGAGAAATATGCATGAAGTGCTAAAATTAAATAGGCAGGGTTTTGTTTACATACCTGATTTAATCGACGACCGCTTCTTAACTCCAGATTAAGCTCATCGCTTAGGAAATATTAATTAATTTTAATTTGTTTAATTTTAATGTCCAAATATCACAATAAAAATGCAATAAAAATTAAATTAAATGCAAAAAGCGGTAAAGAAAACGCAAGGAGCGTGAGAGGGAGAAGGATTCGTCTATCAAAACAGACAAGGCGCACCAGAAATAGGCTGAAAATGGTCTATTTATAGGCCATTTTCGGGTCCAGGGCGGCAGGTGCCGCCTGGCTTGGCGGCAGCTGCCGCCCAAGAGGCTGGGCGGCAGGTGCCGCCTGGCTCGGCGGCAGGTTGCCGCCCGGGAGGGAGGCAGACTGCCGCCCTGTCGGTGGGGGGCAGGCCCGCCCACAACTGGCGGGGGGTGCCGCTGGAGCGCGGCAGCTGCCGCCAGTCTTGGGGCGCAGTGCCCCGCCCGGTCTGGGCGCATGTGTCGCCCAGCTGGGCGAGAGGTGCCGCCCAGGGGGGTGGGGGGGCCAGGCCACACCCCCCCCCGCACGCGCGGGGCGACAGGCCCCGCGCGCGATGGCGGCAGCCTCGACCGCACGGGGCGGCAGCCCCTCCCTCGATGGGCGGCAGGCCTCGCCAGGAAGTGGGGCGGCAGGCCCCGCTGCCGCCCATGCGTGGGGCGGCAGGTGCCGCCCAGGCTGGGCGGCTGCTGCCGCCGTGCACGGCGGCCGGCGGCCGGCTCCGCAGTGGACGGCTGCAGGCGCCGCCATGCCCGGCGGCCCCGACGCCGCCGTGGCCGGTGCGGACACCGTGCCTCACTCCGGGAGCCTTTTTGGGAGTTCGGGACCTCCGAAAAATATTCCGGGACCTGTTCCGCGATCCTCGCGACATTCGGGACGTTTTAAGTACCATATTGACATACTTCCAGTAAATGTCCAAAATGGCCTTCGGTCCGGCCGGACTGTTTGCAGTCCGGCATTGACATTGTAGAAAGGGGTGACATACTGAATATGAGTTAAAGCGGTGACATACTGAATCATGTACAAGTTCTGCATGGTTTGCATTAGTCTCCAAAGGCTAAAAAGCGGACTCCCTGACACCTCCCTATCCTCAACCAGGTCTTCTCTCTTAGTTACTCTATCCTCCAGCAGTTTAGATAAGGCTACGAAGCGAGATCCAGACCCACCATGACTGCTATTAGTTCCCTGCTGCTACAAACTCTATTCAATAAAAAAAAAGAGAGAAAAACTAGAAAAATAAACAAAGTACTACATATAAAGGTAAAACTGACTAAACTGAATTAAGTTGTTTTATTTTGACTGTATTCAGCAATAACTTTTTAAGTAATTTTAACTGGTTAAAACACTAACCGCCCTTTTTTTCTAGTGTTCGGTAATATAGCATTTCAACTAGCTTTTAGAAGTTAAAACAGCGTTTTATAAAATGTTAACTTATGTAACATTCAACTTTTAGCGTTTTATGAAAATCTATTCAAACACTTAATAACTAGCCATTACTAAAATAGCTAGTAGCTACTAATACAACTAATTTTACTAAACATACTCTTCATTCTTAAAAAAAAAATGATTTATTTAAATAAACTAGCTTCATCGTTTTTTAATAGATGTCAAAAAAATTTTTTTTTTCAAATTAGTTTGATTTGATTCTCTGGACAATGCTTATCCATTTCTTTTATATATAAAAAGTTAGTTAACTAGGGTTGCTCTTATTCGACTTAAATCAACCGAATATTCACCCTTTTATAGAGATATAATATGATATAATTTGTCTAGACTATCTATCTAAATTAATATCATAGTTAAAGTTACTCGCAAACAAGATTAAATCGAAAAGAAGAACTCCTAATAAAATATTGTAGAAAATACACAACTCAAATAACATAAAACCGAAATTTATTTTTTAAAATGAAATTAACCAATTCCACTAAATTGAAACATGTTTTAGGGATACACAGTAACAAATTTTTTATTTTGTTTAAAAAATTACAATTCCTATATATATATATATATATATATATATATATATATATATATATATATTATCTTTTTGTCATTAAAGAATGAGATTATAAAGAATTTCGTTCCATGTATCTGGAACACCAGCAAGGCACCAATGGCTGCAATCCATGCCAGTGGACCCGCCAAGCCCATAAATAGAAGGATGTCCATCTTTACGTAGCAGAGAGAGGAGTGTTATATCAAGCAATTTCACAGGCATTTTCATTGTTCTTAGTACACCCTTTAGCACATCCACGGCTGGTGGCAATCCTCCTGGATACGTGTACCCAGACACTGGCTCTTCTTCTCTCACACAACTCCTTGCACTTGGTTCATTCCACAGGGTCCCACTGAGTACCAAATTTATTAAGAACATGAAATAAGGAATATGCTCCATTTATTGATTTAACATTCAAATTAACTATTTAATTAAAATTAGCTTTGATGTCTTGGAATGTGTATTTCAATTTCACATTGGATATTGAAAATGTATATAAGTTTATAGACCTCTTGCCCATTTAGCAAGTATCTAGGTGTGGTAGATTTTGTGGATCACCTTATCACTATTTTTTACTTCTAAAATGTTTCTCCTATTGATTCTAACATAAAATTGAAGAAATAAAATAACAAAATAATTATATTCTTAAAAATTGTCCACCTTTAAAATAAAATGGTTAATTTGAACAAATATTGAAGACAGAGGGAGTATAAATTTTTTGTGTTCGACTATGGTGATTATGTTTTTGTATCCAATTGTGATGATTATGTTTTTTTTTCCTTCCATTTCTCAATAACCATTGGAAGAAAGAGACAAGTTGTCAATTTAAAAATAATATATATATATATATATATATATATATATATATATATATTTTTGTATCATTGTTCAGATCGTATATGCAATTACCACAAGCTATACATTTTTATGCATGAAGGGGAAGTTAAGATATTTAGTTTCTTTAACACTAAATGGGTTAAAGGTCTTACTTGTAATGAGATGGAGAAATTCCTTGGAAAAAAACCAATGTCCTTGTAGGATCAATGTTTGAATCAACCCAGGCTGCCCATGTTGTGAGTGCCTCCTTGAAAGCAAGCATACGATCCATATCTTTTTTAATCTCATTTCCATCTTGAATATAATCCCATCTATAAAAACATAATCAATTAAAGAATAAAATAAAATAAAATAAAATTAGAAAATAAAATACATTCTTGTATAAACATACAAAAAAATATGATGAATCTAATTTTTATAAAGTACAAGAAATTATCTTTTATTTTACTGTTTACTTTTTGTTAAAAACAATATTTGACTAGCAAGCAACTTGAAATTAGCATTTTGCGAGCATGCCAAATACGTGAGGTGTATCAAAGTAATAGTGTATTGTCAGAGAGATAGGTTTTTCCTTTGCCTATCCGCGTGGCACTTAGTCACCTTTGAGACTTTAGGATGCGCTAAATAAGCTATGGAGTCGTGTTGGAGCGAAAATGTAAGCTAAGTAGAGAGGAGAACAAGAGAGAGCTTGTAAGAGCTTTGTTGTAGATCTCTTATTACTCAAATGCTTGGATGATTTACAAATGATGAGAGGTGAGGTATTTATAGGAATTTCCACCTCCTTAACATGTGGTTACAATTCTTTACAAGAAATGTGTGGTGGAGGTTTAGTGGATCATTCTAGATTTAGAGATATTTTACCATCCACCTTACTCATGTGTAGAATAATCTAGAATATTATAGATTATACACCAAAATACCTTGTGGGCTAGAGTTTTCTTCATGGATCCAGAAGCTTCTTGAACTTGGTAGCTCTTTCTTGGCCTTGCTAGACCTTTCCCACGAATTCTAGCGGCTTCCAGAAACTTCTGCGTAGCACTCTCCCCCACTCAATCTCACGACGCCCTCGTTGCGTTGTACTCCTTTATCTGTTCGCTGAACTGCCGAAGAATATCTTCATGCTCCCAGCTAGCTTCAGACTCGGGCAAGTTCTTCCATTTGATCAAGTACTCGTAATAGTTTGGCACTCCGCATCGCCGTACTACTCGTGAATTGAGAATGCTATCAACCTCTTTGTCAAATTCGGTAACGACAGCAGTTGGTGCTCGAGTAGACTCGCCCCTACTTGGATCCTCATCATCCGCATGATAAGGTTTCAACATGCTAACATGGAAGACATTATGAATCTTCAACTTGGGAGGGAGTTCAACTTGATAAGCAACCTTCCCTACTCATTTGATGATGGGGAATGGTCCCACGTACTTCCTCACTAACCCTTTATGCACCTTGCGCAAATGATTTGAATTGGTTAGGAAGGAGTTTGATCAGCACCCTGTCTCCCTCAGCATACACTCTTGGTCGCCGCTTGGTGTTGGCCCATTTCTTCATTCGCCAAGCAGCCTTATCGAGACAAGCACGAGTCTCGTCAGCTTCTTCATGCCATTCCCTCGCAAACTTGTGAGCTACTAGATTTTTGCCTGCATATGAAGCTGCGATTGCATTGGGAGTGAGGGGCTGCTGTCCCATAATGATCTCAAAGGGACTTTTGCCAGTGGATTCACTTCTTTTGAGATTATATGAGAATTGGGCAATGTCAAGTAACTTAGCCCAATCTCGTTGATGGGCACTGACATAATGTCGAAGGCATAACTCCAACAACGCGTTAGTACACTCTGTTTGCCCATCACTTTGGGGATGGAAGCTAATTGAGAAGTTCAAGTCTGTCCCCTTCAGCTTGAACAACTCTCGCCAAAACTTGCCAGTGAAAAGGGGGTCTCAATCACTTACGATATTTCGAGGAGGTCCCCATAACTTCACCACGTTCTTGAAGAACATATGGGCTGCTTCATCAACCTTATAATCGATTGATACGGGAAGAAAGGTAGCATACTTGCTAAATCGATCAACCACCACCATGATGCTACCATATCCCTCAGACTTTGGCAGTGCGATGATGAAATCCATCGAGACACTCTCCCAAAGTCGCTCCGCTATGGGAAGTGGTTCAAGTAGACCCGTGGGAGGTTGCTGTTCTACCTTTTCTTGTTGACAGACAAGGCAAGTCTTGACATATGTCTCGAAGTCATCTTGCATCCTCGTCCAGTAGTAGTGAGCTCTTACAGAGGCTAAAGTACGAGTCTCACCTGGATGTCCAGCCCATTTTGAATCGTGGGATTCCTTAAGAGTTTCTTTACTAAGATCCCCCCATTTCGGCACAAAGACTCGATTACCATGGGAATAAAGTACTCTGTCATGTTCCCAAAATCTTCGAGTCTTACCTTCTTTTGCTAGTTTGAGCAAGTTCCTGGCAAAGGTGTCGTGTTGCATGCCTTCTCGGATGCTCTCCAGGAAGTCACTTTGTGGGGTGCTAGCACTAATGTTGGCTAACTTTGCCTTGTGACTCAATGCATCAGTAACAACGTTGGCCTTCCCTGACTTGTACTCAAGCTGACAATCGAACTTTTCCAAGAAGTCTTGCCATCGAGCTTGCTTGTGACTTAACTTCTTTTGAGTTTGAAAGTAGCTGGTAGCTACGTTGTCCGTCTTGACCACAAACTTACTGCCAAGCAAGTAGTGTTGCCATTTTCGTAGGCAATGAACTATGGCTGTCATTTCTTTCTCTTGGACGGTATACCAACGTTTGGTATCATTCAACTTTCGACTTTCATAGGCAATGGGATGGCCTTCTTGCATTAGTACCCTGCCAATAGCGTAATCTGAGGCATCAGTGTGTACCTAGAAAGGCTTTGTATAATTGGGCAGCACCATGACAGGCTCTTCGGACACTATTTGCTTTAATTGTTTAAAGGCATCTTAGCACTATCATGCCCAATGAAATGAGCAATTCTTCTTGAGTAGATTTGTTAAGGGTGCCGCGATGGCTGAATATCCCTTTATGAAGCGGCGATAATAGTTTACCAGGCCTAAGAAGGATCTTAGCTCAGGGATGTTTGATGGAGGTTGCCATTCTTGAATAGCCTTCACCTTTGCTGGATCCATCATTAGCTTGCCTTCCTTGATCTGATGCCCAAGAAATTCCACTTCTTGTTGAGCAAAGCAACACTTTTCCACCTTTACATAGAGTTCGTTTTCCCAAAGAACTTGGAAGACTTGTTTGAGATGTTGCACGTGCTCTTCAAGGGTAGTGGTGTATACCACAATATCGTCCAAGTATACCACCACGAACTTATCAAGGAATGGGTGGAACAGCTTGTTCATGAGAGTGCAGAATGTTGCTGGGGCATTGGTTAGACCGAAAGGCATCACCATGAACTCAAATGCACCATATCGAGTTACACAAGTCGTCTTTGGCTCATCTCCTGCCGCTATGCGTACTTGGTAGTAACCTGACCGCAGGTCCAACTTTGAGAACCATCTTGCGTTCCCCAATTGATCAAAGAGATCAGCTATCAAGGGTATCGGGTATTTGTTCTTGATAGTGATCTTGTTCAAGGCCCGATAATCTATGCACATTCGTAAAGAGCCATCCTTCTTCTTTTGGAAGAGGACTGGTGCGCCATAAGGAGCTTTAGAGGGTTAGATGTACCCTGAATCAATGAGGTCTTGGAGTTGCTTTCTTAGTTCTTCCAACTCCGGAGGAGACATGTGATAAGGAGCCATGGCTGGTGGCTTGGCACCAGGCTCCAGCTCAATTTGGTGATCAATCTCCCTTTTAGGAGGGAGCTTTTTCGGCAACTGGGGAGGCATGACATCCTTGTACTCATCCAAAATCATTTGCACACATTCAGGCAAAGACTGTTTAGGATTTGTTACTTCTTCACCCTCATTTAGTTCCCTTATTGATGTTATAAAGTTTTCGGCTTTGCTTAAGCCCCACTTGAATTGCATAGCCGAGATCGTAGATGGTGATTTCTCTATGCACTTCAATGGGACAATGCACGGCTTCTCTCCTTCAAGTATAATTAGGGAACTTGAGTAAGGGAAAAGGAGTGCGCATACCTTTCGGAAGAATGTTAGTCCCAATACTATGTCAAAATCGTCTATGGGCATGACAGTGAAGTCTAGCTTACCGCACCATCATCCAATTTTAACTGTTACAGCCTTTGCAAATCTGACAATTGGCTTCACTTTCGAATTTACAGTCTTGATTATGCCACTGCCTCCATTGATATCCAGGCCTAGTCGCTTGGCCTCCTCGATATTAATAAAGTTGTGCGTAGCCCCTATGTCTAGCATGACGCTAGCTGATTTTTCATTAATGGCTACATCGGCATATAGCAGTCCCTTCATCTTGGGGATGCTAGGAGGAAGGGTTATTATTATGGAGCACAAATATTGCAGGAATCCCAAGTTGGCTTGGGTTTCTTCTGCCTCTTGCTTTTTATATTCGGCATGCATCGCATTTATTGCCTTCTTATTAGGGCAATCTTTTGTCCAATGCGGCCCATCGCAAATGATCGAAGGTTTCGGAGGTTTGGAATCATACCTCTTGGACGGCTTATCATATTTTTCGCAGGAAGATTTGGATGAACCGCCCTCCTTGTGACTCTGATCCTTTTTTCTGACTATGCTTCTCTCCCCCACTCTTACCAGGATTGGGCTTCTTATTCTTGATTTGTGTGGAGTAGTCGGTTAGAGTTTCAGCTATGGCAATGGCATCGTCAAGTGTTTGCACGTCATGCCGTTCTAACTCTACCTTTGCCCAATCACTTAGCCCATCCTTAAAGTAGAAGAGAGCGTCTTTGTCGGATAGATCGTCGATCTCCAACATAAGGGTAGTAAACTCCTTGATGTAATCGGAGATGCTACCGCTTTGTCGTAGATGACGTAGTCTACCCCTTGCTTCACTTTCTGCATTGTGAGGTACGAAGTGCTTCCGCAATTCTACCTTGAATTTCTTCCATCTATTGATAGCACAAATGCCTTTCTCACGCTCCGCATGCTTCCTTCACCACCATAGTTGAGCAGCGTCCCAGAGGAACGTGGGGGCATTGCTAATCTTGGCAGCATCATCCAATACCCCCATGGCCTCAAAGTACTGGTCAAGGCCAAAGAGAAAGTTCTCCACCATCGAGGCGCTACGCGTACCGTTCTACGTCGCAGGCTTGGGCACCTTCAAACCAGGTACCAAAGCACTGGTGGTAAAACTGGTTAAGGCAAGACTACTCATATGATGGTGCACCCGACATTCGGAACGGATCGCATCTACTTCACTACGTAGGGCACTAATTCAAATTCGGTGAATATTCGTACCTTGATCATCCTACCAACAAGGGCTTGAAGCTCCTCTCGTAGGGCTTTGCCAAGCTCTGCAATCATGCATTTGGCGGCCCGAGTGATCTCTTCATTCTCCTGAACAATATTGTCAATTTGTTTGGAGAGTTCTCCCACAATAGCTTCTTGAGTGGACAAAGATCGCTCAAGAGCTATAATTTTCTGCTCCACAGGATCCATGGGAGGGGTTCGTGCCTTTGACTTCCTCGCTTAGGCCGAGCACGCACCTGCTCACGGCCTCGAATGGCTTCAGCTTGCTCGGGTTGTTGTTCTTCAGTAACAACCACTTGAGCTTCCTCACTTGCCATAGGTTGAGATAAAAGGTTTGGTACCTAGGATGAAATCTGCTCTAATACCACCTGTCACGGAGATAGGTTTTTCTTTTGCCTATCCGCGCGGCACTTAGTCACCCTTGAGACTTTAGGATGCACTAAGTAAGCCTTGGAGTCGTGTTGGAGCGAAAATGTAAGCTAAGTAGAGAGGAGAACACGAGAGAGCTTGTAAGAGCTTTGTTGTAGATCTCTTATTACTCAAATGCTTGGATGATTTACAAATGAGGGGAGGTGAGGTATTTATAGAAATTTCCACCTCCTTAACATGTGATTACAATTCTTTACAAGAAATGTGTGGTGGAGGTTTAGTGGATCATTCTATATTTAGAGATATTTTACCATCCACTTTACACATGTGTAGAATAATTTAGAATATTATAGATTATACACCTAAATACCTTGTGGGCTAGAGTTTTCTTCATGGATCCAGAAGCTTCTTAAACTTGGTAGCTCTTTCTTGGCCTTGGTAGACCTTTCCCACGAATTCTAGTGGCTTCCAGAACCTTCCGTGTAACAGTATGCTACTAATTTCTAATAAGATAAAGATCGTGCAAACTAGTTATTCTAAGTGTAGTTTCATCAACATACTAGTTTAAAGAATTGAGAATTTTAGGCCAGGGAAATTGTAGTCTTGCATGGAAATTACATGTGTAGAACAATTAAAAACTTTCTACTAACAAGGTGATGGTTGAGATGATAAACAACCTTAATCTCCAAAAGGTTAAGAACAGAAGTTTGATTTCTGGAAAATACACGCTTTACTGTGATAGTTAAAAAACTTTTACACTCTACTGCTAGAGGGGAATTACATCTCTTAATTATAAAAAATAAAAAAAATATAAAAATAAAGGGACTATACCACATCTAAAATGCTAACATGATATTATACCACAAAGTTTCGAAGAAAAACTAAGGGAACAGGGTTTTCTTTTTTTAACTATTTTTATGTAGGTAGCATAATTTGTTAATTAGATTAATAGATATATTCCAAATCACTCTATTAAAATAAAATCTGACTTTTTAAATAAAATATTTTATTTTTGCTTAATCATAAAAAAAATCTAAACTTGAGTAGTACTTTGAATTTCGTCAATCAATATCGATAATTATTTTTTATTGTCAATTATGAATTACGTCCAAAATTCGTGGTGCAATCAAGTGATGTAGCTTTTGAAGCGAAAAAATCTATTTGTTGGATCTTGGGATTTTTGACAATGCAAGTTGGTCACTAAGGGTGTATCAAGAGTCCGTTAGGCGTAAAGCCATATTAGATTCTTTTAAATTTGTGATGAGATGGAAGGGGATTGTTTTAACAAAGCAATCTTTCAATTTAGAAATTTTAAATGCAAGGATCGATGAATGACCAAAAAACAACCATATAATTGTGAGTTAAAGTGCTATAGGAGCAACTAACGATCAAATAAGCAACAAACTAATAGACTCTAAACAATTGCTCTAATTGAAAAGAAAAATAAATTTAGATAGTAATTGACAAAATTAAAAATATTATCTAAATTTGCCAAACACATCAAAGTTCAAGCTTTTTTCATTTTTGTAATTTAGCCTTTATTTTTGTACCATGTTAATATTTCAGCTCAATTATGGAGTTCCAACATGTAACCTCTCATTAAAATAAAAATTAAAATTCAATGATTAAAAAACAATAAATTTTATTTTGTAAGAGTTATGCACTTACGGTTGAGTGGGTCCTCTGCGGTTCCACCAATGCCACGTATTAAAGATGAGCATGTCAATGCCTTTCCAAAGTTTGGAACCCTCGATTGAATTTAATTTCAACACCCTCCCAATATTTTCTCTCACGACATCCACTAGGTACACATTGCGGTCTAGCATCACTTTGACTTCGTAATCCTGCATAATCATACATAATTATTCAACTAAGCTAACTACCAGTTTTTGGAGTCGTCAAATCATTGTTAAACCTCCGTGATTGAGCTTAGACCTTTCAATTCCCTAAACTTCAACTATGTCAGGTGTAATTCGTTCGTTTCTTCAAAAATAATATTGATGCCAACTTGCTCAATCTTGAATTAGAAGCTCAACCTTAATTAAATTTTCAATAATATTGTTGCAAAAATTATATATAGCCCTCCAAAAATTTACAAAATTAGATTAATTAAATATTTAATAAATAGCAGAAAAATATGAACATTGTTGTTGCAAAAGTTATGTTAATTATACGTCAAATCAATATTTTAGATATAGAAGCAAAAAAAATCTAAAACTATTGCTATCAATGTGGATGCATGATAAGTCATTCATAAAGTTTAAGGTACCACAAAGTTAGAGTTGCATAAAAGATCCTTGCACTACCGTGCACATAACTACTTGCAATTTAGCGCTTTAATCTCATATCAATTATTTTTCTCGCATAGATAAAAATAAATTTTTTAACAATATTTCTCACATAAATAAAAACAAATTTTTTAACAATATTTGTCTTACATGAATACCAAAAATCTTTTTACAAATCCTAGATAAATTTTGAATCAAATCCTACCATGAAATTTGGCACTTTAATCCTAAGAAAGTACTTGTGCATAAATTCAATCTAAGTAAGTAAATCCCTTAATCCTGTTTCTATGTATTTAAAAGTGTAAAACACCAAATTATAATCCTGCATTGAAAATTTTAAGTTAATCTCCAATCCCAATCAAAAGAAGTTGATCTATCTAACAAACAAAATGAAAGAAAAGCATTTGCAAAAGGTGGGCCTTATGGTGTAGATGGACAATTCTAGGAAAAACCTACAAGCAAAGAAGATCATTTGCACAAGTTACTTGCACTGGATGTACAAGTAACCAAAAAGGACCCCATGATTGGCTAATCGAATGATAGGTTTAACCAACAAGAAGATTCCCATCAAAAGAAAGAGGCATACCGTGAATGTAAATATAGAAACATCTCCTTCTCTTGCAATAGTGTATTGAGCATTAGGCACTGAAGAGTGAATCATGCAAGTCAATGATTGCCATTGATTCCGACTTAGGGAATCACCAACGTACATTATGCTTTTCCCTCTAAATCTTTCCAAGAAATCCACACCGTCCAACCTATCGCAACCAACAGTATTACAAACTTATGCATTTGAAAGACAAGGGAGCCATACCACCGAGCCAATGAGTAGTCCCCTCCTCAACTCATAATCATTTTAGATTAATTGTGAATTTATGCATTTGAAAAAAAAAATTGAAATAAGCGATGCAAGGCAGTGACGGCAGCAAATAAAAAACAAAAGAGAAGACATACCACCGCAGGTCTCGTGACCATGAGCTTAACAAACATACGCTTTTTTTAGGATTTTTATTCTCATAACGTTAGAAAAGATGTCAAAAGAATCTCTGTCCCCTCCCCACCACCACCACCTCCTCCTCAGATCAGACACCATTACCAAAAGCTAAACGCTAAAAGTAAAAGCCACTGTCCCCAAACATACTTGGTTTCACGTGCAATAACCAATCACGGCCAGACAACCTTTTTTAACAGTTTCTGTTAATAAAGCCATTGCAAGAGCTAGGTGGGCCAGTTAATCCGTTTAAATTAAATATATTCAACTTTTTATAAAAAAGATTAAATCAAATTAAATTCGTGTATAAAACCAAATATTGAATTCAATCCGCAATCAAATAGTGACAGCAAGAGCTACCACTTTTTGTTCCTAGATTGGCCCACAGAAAAACAGGATGTTTTTTATTTATTCATATTCAAGATCTCAAAATTAGCTCATTGGATTCTTTGCGAAATAAAAATTAATAAATATTTGTTAAACATAATATGAATCTAACTGACCAGTTAACTGTTCTCTCTGCCTTAAAAAATAAAAAATAAAAAATAAACCATTGGACAAGTGAAATATATTGATTTAATAAATAAAAATCAAGGAAGGCCTAGCTACTGTTGATCTTTTATTTATTAGTTGAACTATATTTTTATTTATTATTTTTAAAGATATCTCATTATCTTTAAAAGTAATAAATGTATTTCAGAAAAAAAGCTAGACATGGGTTTGACTAACATTTTTCTGAAATTTATATAAAAAATACTAAATTACGTAGTTTATTTTTGTAATTAATTTGGCAATTGATGTGCATTTGGAAATTTCTTATTTTGGTAGTATAACCTTACTAGATCTTTTGAAAATAAAAACTTACTTTATTACCATTTTGTTACATATGGAAAGAATAGTAAATTTGATTTAAAGAATTTCAAAGATTTCAGATTAAGTTCTGATTAAAACAAGAAGGATGTATGAAAAAAAAAATATTGAAGATAAAAATTAAAGTGTTAAAAACTTTTTTTTTATGGAAATTCAAAACTGATTTATTTTAATATGTTTCAAAAAAGCTAACTTTATATTTCCTTAAATAATCATTATCATACATATCTTATCCAAAAAGAAAACCAAAAAGTAAAAATAGATGGAAAGAAAAAAACAAAGATAAAGTAATGGAATTCTATGTCACGGGCTGGTGGAGTTATCAACCCACTGTAGCAGTGCCTATCTAGCTAAAACTCAGCAATGGCAGAGCCAGCTTGAACAGTATAATGAAACAAAAACCAAGTAAAACAAGATATAAACGGTGTCGTACCTCTGTAAATCGCAACCAAATGGCTGCCATTTGTACTTGGTGTATAATAAATCGGAACGGCCATTCTTTTCGCAGCTGAATTCTCTCTCAATGAAAGGACAGATTGAGGAGTTGTAAAGAGGGTATGAACTGTCAATGACCCAAGTACCAGTAAAGAAATCGCAGCTACTAGTAGCTTTTATTGTATAAGGAAGAACCAAGAAATGAGAAATAATAGTGAAAATAAAATAAGCCCACAAACCCATTTCTCAATCTTTTCTTATCAAACCAACCAGAGAAAAGTGAAAATCTTGAGAGGGGAAGAGAGGGGCTATGAAGAAGTGTCCGAATGGTGGAGAGATATAATAGGACTAGAAATCTCTGTCTCTGTCCTTCTCTCTCTCTATCCTCTCTATCTTTAAAGAAATAGAGAGAGAGAGAGAGAGAGAGAGAGAGAGTGATTAGAAATTTTTACAAGTCTAACTAAGCAGTCTGAATAGCAAAGAACTTAAAATATATCTTTAGATATCAAAAGAAATTAATCTTACAATGACGGTGACGGTGGCCCGTGTGTCGTTACTAAACAGTAATCATGATTCCCTTCCTTTTAAATTTGGTCTTTAAATACACTGATTTTCGAACTTCAAAATTTTTTCGCAAAAAAATAAAATGAAAAATTAAAATTTTATAATAAATATGCCCTAAATTAAAATTTTGATAATATTATAAATTAACAAAATCAAGGATCTTAGACACAGTTATCTCTATAATTCTCTGTACATATCTCTTGCACTTATCGAATTATATTCATATTCATGATATATACATTGTGGTACACAAGGGAAGAACACCCATCATTCTTTAACTCTTCATGGTATTAGAGTCTTTCTTCCATGGCTATATTATCTCTTTCTCTATCAGATTTCTCCTCTCCTCTTATTCCTTCAAATCAAACCTCTATACAATCTTCTTCTTCTTTTTCAAATACTCTTTTTTCATTAATAACATAAAAATCAATTGGAAAAACACGTGTCTTTCCCATTTTTCTCTCAATTCTCAGTTTCCTTAATAATCTCTATCTTCGTCTTGTTTTCACAGTTAAAAGCAAATGGACACTAAAAAAAGGCGGTTTAGCCACAGATGTCTGTTAGTCACTAAAATCAGTGGTGAATACTTCAGAACTTTAGCTACTACCAGCGACGGATTTAGCCACCGAATAACAATAGAATCGGTGATTTTTGAAAGTGATTCAGTGACCACTTTAGCAATGTCAGCGACCCATTCATCTGTCGCTAATTAGCGACCAATATATAATTTGGTCGTTGACGTCTTAGCGATAAGGAATTATGCGACAGATTGTTGTTGTCACCAATCAGTCACTAATTCTCTTTTAGTGATAAAAAAAAAAAAAAAAAAAAAGATTATCGATCGATTCATCCGTTGCTAAAAGGCTTTTTTTTTTTTGTAATAGGAGAAAACGATTTCCTGAAAACACATAGTCAAGAGCATCAATGGTGAAAAACGCAAAATACTCCTTAAATACTTTGTCTATTGAATCTCCTAATAGAAATGTTTATCATATACAAGGAAATGTTTAAATAAAGTTCTATTTTTTTAAATATAAGCAAGTTTTACTATGTATTCATTTTACTATGTATTCACTGTGTTTCATAGCTTTTGGCTTTTATTTTCTCTAATTCATAATTCATACAAATTATCCAGAAAATTAGTTTTGACGAAACGAAGAAGGATATCCAGATGATAATTTTGTGGTTTAATGGTGGTGGTGAATCGTGGAATTGAGTGGAGAATGGAGGATTTGATGGTGCTTGAAATTGATGATTTGGAGAAGGAGCAAGGCTACATTTGTCTTTATTTTTATCTAATCTCTTCTAATTTTTATTTTTTCTTTGACTTAATGGTAAAATGGTACCTTTTTGGACGGAAGAACGTTTTTGTTTTATGAATTAAAACCTCTAAGGATTCTTAAAGTAGTTTTTGAAAATAGAAAGACCAAGTAATTAATTAGACCATCCTCAAGAATTAAAAAACTTTTTTCCCTGAAAATTTTAATATATCAAAAAGAGAGTTATTGATTGTTTCAATCAAAAAACCTCTTTTTGGTTAATTGTTATTTGGTGAGCCAAAATGATTTTCAATTTAACTTATTAAACTATGAATCGAAATTGATTTTGAGGATTGTACTATTCAATCTAACATGTTGGGCAGCTTATTATAGCAAATTGGCTTAAAGTTTTTCTCTCTTCCACTATAAGTCAGTCGCAATCAGCTTTTGTCTCTGGATGACTTATCAGGGATGATGCTCTCATGGCTTTTTAACTTTTTCATCGTATAAAAAGTAGGATTACAGGAGGAAGGCTTTTTTGCCTACAAATTAGACATGAGTAAGGCCTATAATAGAGTTGAGTGGTCTTTTTAATGTGATGTGATGTTAAAATTGGGTTTTAATCCTGGTTGGGTCCAGATTTTGATGAGTTGTGTTACTTCTGTTTCATATTCTTTGTTGATTAATGGTGAACCCCAGGAAATTTTTTATCTGAGTAGAGATCTTTGCTAGGGAGACCCACTAACACCTTACTTATTCTTGTTTTATGCAGAGGTTCTTTCAAGTCTGATTCACAAGGCAAAAGTTAATGGTTGACTCCATGGTTTGAAAATTTGTAGGAGAGCACCAACTATCTCCCATTTTTTCTTTGCTGACGATAGTGTCATTTTGGCCGTGCTAATACTAGTGAGGTGAGTGTGCTTTTAAAAATTTTGCAGGATTATGAGAAAGCATCGGGGTAGAAGGTTAACCTGGAGAAATCAGAAATCGTGTTTAGTAGTGTTAGAACAAACAACAGTAGAGAATTTATAGATTGAATCTTATGAAATTGATAGAGAATTCCAGCATATTTTTCATTGAAGAATACTGCAAAATTTATACAAGAATGGAAATAACAAACTTCCTATTTAGATGCCACTCATAAGGTGGATAAAAACTAAATAAGAAAAATCTGCAACTAAGAGCTAACAAACAGCCACTAACTTAAGCCACTAACTCCACCATTTGATGCTGTAAAAAAAAGAAATAATAGAAAAATATTGACAGTATGCTGGAACTGAAATGCCAAAAATCTAACACTCCTCCTTGGCATTTCGGTGACAAACACCAATTCTTTGTCTCAAGTCTTCAAATCTCTCCTTAGGAATGACCTTGGTAAAAATGTCTGCAAGCTGATTTTCAGATGAGCAATGTACAAGTAGCACTTCGTTAGATTGTTGAACTTCTCTGATAAAATGAAACTTAATTTTGATATGCTTAGTTCGACCATGAAACACTGGGTTTTTGGAGATTGAAACTGCTGAAATATTATCACACATGATCTTTGTAGCTTCTGTCTGCTCACACTGCAAATCTTTTAGCATCTTCCTTAGCCAAATAGCCTGGTTTACAGCAGAGGCAGTAGCAATGTACTCTGCTTTTGCTGTTGATTGAGCTGTAGTTTCTTGTTTTTTTGAGCTCCAACTGAAAAAACTTGTGCCCAGTGAAAATAAGTATCCAGAAGTGCTTCTTGAATCTTCAATACAGCCACCCCAATCGCTGTCGCAGTAACCAACCAACTTCAAACTCTCCCCTGCAATTGCTGCAAAGAACATCCCAAATGTGCTGGTTCCTTTTATATACCTTAACACCCTTTTGGCAGCTGTAAAGTGGGTTTCCCTAGGTAAATGCATAAACCTAGAGAGCAAACTTACAGCAAGTAGAATGTCAGGTCTGCTAGCTGTAAGGTACAGAAGACTACCAATTAAACTTCTATAGAGGATTGTATCTACTTTTTCAGTATTTTCATCCTTGCCTAGCTTTAAACCAGTAGAAATTGGAGTGCTTACAGGTTTGCAATCTTGCATTTTAAACCTGTATAAAATATCAGAAATGTATTTCTGCTGACTTATAAAAAAACCATCATTAGTTTGCAGCACCTCCATCCCAAGAAAGTATTTCATGATTCCAAGATCAGTCATCTCAAAGACTTTCTCCATTTCATTCTTGAACTTTTGAATAAGTTCAAGTTTGCTACCTGTCACAAGCATGTCATCAACATAAATTGAAACAACTAAAAGCTCATCATCTGTATTTCTTACATACAAGGTAGCTTCACTTTGACTTCTGCTAAAGCCAAGTTGCATAAGATAATTGTCCATCCTTTCGTACCAAGCTCTTGGAGCTTGTTTTAAGCCACACAAAGCTTTCTTTAAAAGATAAACTTGATCCTCTTTACCAGGAATTAAAAAACCATCAGGTTGCTCTACAAAAATCTCTTCATTGAGAAACCTGTGGGTACCGAATGTGTATGGCACAACCCAAGAGGGGGGGTGAATTGGGTTTTCTAAAAACTGAAATAAATTTTAGTAATTCTAAACAATAATTAGAATACTAAGTGCAGCGGAAAAACACACAGAACTTTGTGAGAGTAGAATATGGATTAGAATCTCCTCACAATGTTCTAATTTCAGATATAGAAAGTCTGTGCAAAGTGCAGCTATTGATTAGAACAGCTTCACACTGACTTGTACAATATCAGAGCTTCTTTATGAAGGAAAGTTATCGAACTTAGAACTTCCTCATAAAGTTTGCAAAACCATATAACACTATGTGAAAGATAGTTATTAGAACTTCTTCACAGAGTCTTAATCAAATGTTAAAGTAACTTTATGATGGAGAGTTATCAGGATTAGAACATCCTCATAAAGTTTAGAAAACAAAATAGAAACCCAAACAGTGAATTATACTGGAAATAGAACAACAGTTAGAACATTGTATATTCACTATATTAGAATACCAGAGTTCTAACGTTTATAATAGATGAAACTTAGTGCCGTTTTAGAACATCTGAATTATTAACAATTTCAGTGTTTCTAAGAAATTAAATAAGAGTGTAAAAGAGAAAGTAACAACCAAACTTCAGAAATAAAGAGATTAACACCGAGAGTTATAGTGGTTCGGCACTAACTCGCCTGCATCCACTCCCCAAGACTCATCTTGAGATCCTCCACTAAGTTATCTCTTTTAAAGGGTAAGAGACAAACCAACAGTACAAGGCAATAGATCAAAAACCTAGATCTACCCTTTTGTCCCACTAGATTTTCCAAAGGTTCTAGTTAACCTCAACCCTTTCTGTTTTTGGTAGAGTACAGAAAACTCGATTCAAGACATTACTATCCCACACATGGAGAAGGTCGCTTGATAACCTCTATCTCAATAGCTTCTAACCTAAGCTATTACACTCAAAAGTTTAACAAATAAAGAGCCTGTCTACTATAGAATACAGATTCTAAATAGACAGAAGGAAACACCTATATAAGCACAGGAAAAACAATTTTATTAGATTAGAAGATCAATTAGAACACAGAATTGTTTTTCAAAAAAAAAATTGTAAAAATTCTTTTCACTTTAAATATTGAAAACGTTAAGTGTAGAGATGAAAAGAAAACGGGGGTAGAGTAAGTTTTGAGAGAAAAGGATTCATTCAATGAGAGAGAGTGCTCTTAAAACAAATACTCTTACTTCACCAAATGATTAAGGCGTGATCGTTCCTTTATATAGGAAACGAAGGAGCTGTCGCTTTTTGGAAAGAGATCAGAATATCTTCTTTCCTAGTTTAGAAGATCCGAAAATCTTTGTTACCAAAAATTATTTTATCCTTTTTGGTAAGAGAATAAAACCCGATTTTCACTTTCCTTTAGAAAAGATTTTCGACAGCATTTATTTTTGGAGAAAAATTATTTGCGGAAAGATGCACTTACCAAAACCGAAAGAGATTTTCCTTCATTTTTAAGGTAAGAAAATAACTTTAAAATACTCTAGATCTTGCAAAAATATATTTCCGAAAAGGTGAATGATTTTATTACCAAAAACATTAGAGAAGAAATCTCTTTAGTTTTAGGAAAATTCATCTTTTCGATTTGAAGGAATATTTTCGAAAATAGATTATTTTGAAGAAAACTAATTTTCCGAAAAATATTTTTGAGAGATAAAAGGATTTTTGTGCTCATATATAGAATTTCTCTCTATCCTACAAAGTATTCCTAAATACCTAGCTACTAGGTCTTCGAACTCTTCATACTCAAAGTAGGATTTGCCTTGTATGATTCTCTCTCCAAAGAAATTCTGCATAAAAATAAAATTAGCACAAATAACATAATTTTAAATTTATTCGTTTTGTATTAATCATCAAAATCCGAGATTAAAAATTGACCCTTGAGCCAACAATCTCCCCCTTTTTGATGATGACAAAACCAATAAATTTAGCAAGCATAAAACATGTGCTCCCCCTGAATTTTATGCATATAAGTTCTAATCATGCCAAAAGATTTTTAGAGAAGAGCAGATTAGAACATGTATTTTGCTCCCCCTGAATAGATGCAGTAAAACTGTTTTACAAAAATTAGAACTAGGGAGGCCTTTTTAGAAACTGATTTTAGAACTAGCAAAAATAGGCAAGATATTCTAAGTTCTAACAATCAGAGCATATGTATATTAGAACTAGCAGAAATTGACAAAATGTTCTAAGTTCTAATAAACAGAACATATGGTCAGAGAAAAAGAGTAAAAGCTGATGTTTTTAGAAAACAAAAGATCTTATATTCAATCTGAAAACAGTCGTTAGAATAAGAATCTAAATTCTAAAAAAAACATAGCTTATCATGTAGCTCACTAACATAGACCATATAGAAAAATGATAATCTGTAAACATACAAATTAGAAAATATTAGCATACAGATAACCACTATATATCAGTACTTTGGTTGCCAAGTACGTACCAATAATTTTCAAAATATCACCAAAATACCTGTTCTCCCCCTTTTTGTCATCATATAAAAAGGGTTAGATAAGATCACAGCACAAATAAAGAAAATAAACAGTTCAAAAACAAATAATCCTACGAAGATAAAGCAAAAACACAAAATAAATTGTTCACAACATATAGAAAATAGATTAGAGAGGCTTAGGAACAGTTCTAAGTCTCTTAGAACTTCTCAAAGGCTGAGCTGGAGCAGTCTCAGAAGGATTCTCTGGCCTTTTAGAAGAAGGGTGTAGTGGAGGCTTCTTTCCATGAGTCCTGTGCTTTCCTGCAGTATGCTTCACATTCTTTGGTTTTTCTGAGGAGGGGATGTAGGTTGTCCCTTTCACTCTGAGAGTGGCTAGCTTTCTTGCGTTCACATCCTTCATTTTCTCCAAAGTTTTGATGAGTGATTGATTTTGTTCAATAATAGTTTGACACTGCTGTATTCCCTCATCAATTTCCTTGTTGTGCTCCTCTATGAGTTCCTTTTCTATTCTGCCCAGCATGATTTCCCTGCTTCTTTGTGTAGATTGCAACTCAGACTCTTGTTATGTTTTATCTTCAGTTGTCTTTTCTTCATCGCTAATCTCTAGCTTCTCAGTCTCAGCGTCACTACCTTCTTCCACTTTCTTCCCTTTTTCTGATTTCTCTAGCTCTTCTTTCTCTCCTGTTTCCCTTTCTGATTCTTCTTTCTCTACAGTGCTCTTTCTTTCTGTTTCTTCTTTTTCTACAGTGCTTTCTTTTTCTTCTTTTCTTTCCTCTTCTAATACCTCTTCTTGTGTTCCTTCTTCAGCGTTTTCTGCTGACTTCTCTTGCTCTTCTGATTTCCTCTCTTCTTTTACTATTTCTTCCAACTTCCCTTTTCCTTTTTCCTTCTTCTTTTCAGCTTCACTTTTTACTTTCTTTTGTTTTTCAATTTCTTCTTTTTCCTTTTCTTCTTTCATTTTCTCCTTCTTTTCTTCCTTTACTTTCTCTTCTTCTTCATCTTTCATCTTTAAGGACCCGCTGTCCAACTTAGAAACAAAACTACCAACATGCTCACCCAATTTAACATTCAAAAACTCAAAAACTGGTGTAAGAATCATCCCGTAAGGTAGCTTCTTGGGATTATTATGTAGCTTATCAAAAATAATGTGACATAGGTTGAGGGGTTTTCTGTCAACAATGTGCCACATTATACACAATTCTACCTGATTCACATATGTCAAAGAGGCACTCTTGGGATAGATATAATGAACGATAATCTTTTACAGCCATTTCATGCTCTCTGTTAGGTTAGAGCATTCTATCGAGCCCTGTTTATCTGTAGACAACTTCCTCACAATTTTTCTCACAAACTCATCCTTTTTGTAGTCACTAACCTTAGTCACAAACTCATCACTTCTAATTGTCGTGATGTTGTATCCTTTCTCATTTTGTATTTTCTTGCACAGATGAACAAACATTCATATGACTCATCCTTATTTCTAAGGAAGAGTGTCCAGGTGAATCTTGAGTAATCATCTACAATAACAAATGCATAGAATTTTCCTCCAAGACTAGAAGGAGTAATTGGACCAAATAAATCAAGGTGTAGCAATTCTAAAGGTCTAGAAGTAGAAACCATGCCCTTGGATTTAAAAGAAGTTCTGGTTTGTTTGCCCATTTGACAAGCATCACAAATGTGATCTTTTTCAAATTTCAACTTTGGCAAACCACGAACCAAATCTTTCTTAGACAGTTTAGAAATAAGGTGCATGCTTGCATGTCCAAGTCTTCTATGCGATAACCAACTAGAATTATCAATAGAAACTAAACATATATCCTGGTTATGCATATCAGAGAGATCTACTAGGTATATATTTCCAAACCTTTTTCCAGTGAATAAGGTTGTATTATCATGCATGTTCTGAACTTCACAATGAGAAGGTTCAAAGATCACTCTTCTATTTTTATCACAGATCTGACTCACACTTAACAAGTTATAATGTAATCCTTCTACTAAGGATACATCTTCTATTGAAGGATTAGAACCTACCACACCAATACCAACGATTTTACCTTTTGCTTTGTCTCCAAAGCTTACCGTACCTCCCTTTTTCTTTTCTAATCTGGTGAATCTCTTTTTGTCACCAGTCATATGCCTAGAGCAAGCACTGTCCATGTACCACATCTCTGTTTTCAGCTTGCTCCTTAGGCACACCTGAAAATATCAAGTAGATTTAGGTACCCAACTCATATTGGGTCCTGGAGGATTAGTGGTAACAGGTGCACTATAATTTTTCTTCTTGTTGAAACTTTAATGTTCTAAAGTCACAATATTAGAAACAACATTTTTCTTATTAGAAACTCGATTCAGTTTAGAAATGCTATTTGTGAACCCCTCCCCAAAACATCATGGCATATGAATGCATGTGACTAAGGGTAGAAATGCACGTGAATGTATGAGTCGCCACCTTGTTTAATTATTTTAGGGTAAACTAGGAAAAAACCCTAAGTGACTCCAATTTTTAATTAACCTAATTATTAGATTAATTAACCCAATGTTAAGGCATGGTCTACGAACCCGAGGTGGATCCCGAGACTATGTCATGCTGATGAACTAATCCTATAATGAATGCTTTGCAAGGAAGATGACGTAATTGGACCAATGAAAATGTTTATGTGATTTTGACTTGCCGCTCGGGGTTAAATCCCTAACGTGCCTACGTACTTCCGTTTGAATGGAAGATCAAAGTCGACGTAGTTCGATATGCCTTCTTTGAAGGGCTTTGAATGGGGATGCTTCATGTATGAGTGTGTGTATGCTTTGTGCATTTTTTTTAGGCATTTTGCCTGAAAATTGATTGTTTTAGGCATTTGATGCCAAAATGTTGATTTTAGTGGCTTTTAGCCAAAAAGATTGACTTAGGCAATTGCTGCCAAAAATTGATGTGATTTAGGCAATTTATTGCCAAAAATTGGTTAGGCGATTTGTCGCCAATGTGATTAAGGCATTTGTGCCAAAAGTTGGTATTGGAAGGCGTTTAGCCAAAAGATTTAGGCAATTTGTTTGCCAAAAGTGATTATTCGGGCGTTTGTCGCCAAAATGATTGATTTAAGGCTTTTAGCCAAAATAAGTTGATTAATTTAAGGCATTTTGCCAAAAGATTGATTTAAGCGATTTGTAGCTGAAAGTAGTTAATCTATTTTATGGGCAATGTGTTTGCCAAAAATTGACTAACTGGATTGTAATGTAGGCAATTTTATTGCCAATAAAAACGTGTTTGAATTAAAGCTTTTTAGCCACAATTATTGATTAATTGGACTTAAGCCGGACTGTTCGAAATAAAGGCAATTATACCATAGCTATTAATTAACTAGGTATTTTAAGCCAATATTGTCGGATTTAGGCTTAATACCACGATTATTAATTAACCGGGCATTTAGCCTAAATTTATTTAATTGAGGCAGTTTATTTGCCTAATTATGATGTGAATGCATTTATGCAGTTGTAGAGTTATTAGGAGTAGAAGAGAAGAATGTATGAAATTGCTAAAATTAAATAGGCAGAGTTTAGTTCATGTACCTGATTTAATCGTCGGCCGCTTCTTAACTCCAGGTTAAGCTCCTCGTTAAGGGAATTAATTTTAATTTAATTTTTAAGTGACCAAGTATCACAACAATAAAATAAAACTAAAATTAAACAATGCAAGAAAGCAGTAAAGAATCGCAAAGAGCGTAGGGAGAAGGAGCGTCCGTCAACACAGACTGAGTGAGTCAAAATGGAGGCCCCAGGGCCGATTTTATAGGAAAAAAGGAGACCTGAGGGCGGTTCTGCCCGCCCTGGAGGGCGGGTGTGCCCGCCTTTGTGGGCGGTTCTACCCGCCCCAGTGGGCGGGCTGGACCGCCCTCTGAGGGCGGTTCTGCCCATCCTGGAGGGCGGGCGTGCCCGCCCCACTGGACCGCCCTCTGAGGGCGGTTCTGCCCGCCCTGGAGGGCGGGCTGGACCACCCTCTGAGGGCGGGCGTGCCTGCCCCAGTGGGGCAGGCTGGACCGCCCTCTGAGGGCGGGCGTGCCTGCCCCAGTGGGGCGGGCTGGACCGCCCTTGAGGGTGGACTGGCCCGTGCTCTATTTTCTGTTCCGGAGGCTTTTTCGGGAGTTCTGGACCTCCAAAAAATATTCTGGGACCAGTTCTGCGATCCTCGCAATTTTCCGGACGTTTTAAGTACCATATTGGCATACTTCCGGCGAACTTCCAAAATGGCCTTCGGTCCGGCCGGACTGTTTGCAGTCCGGGAAAACAGGCTCTTTGAGCCTCAAAAAAATGGGTATTCACAGGCGGCTGCCGCCGCCGGCGATAGCGGCTACCGCCGCCTTTAAGGGCGGCCGCCATTGCCGCGGCCGGGAAAACTAGCTTTTTAGCAAAGTCAAATTAATTGCACGGCACTGTAGCAGGCATGCTTTCCTCCATTTAAAGAGTTTCACATGCCACCAGCAACATTAGAAGCCTCAAAATTTGAGTATTCACAGTTGCCCCCCACTGGCTATCATAAAAATGATTTATGAGAGCCAGTGGCTGTCTGAAGGAGCAAATTTTGAGGATGGGCAGAGGAGGAAACCCAGCCGTGGGTTTCTTTTTATGCAATGAAATGATCAAATGCATGGATTTATGTTTGCAACTTAAAGATGTTTTTGCCTCTTTGAGGACTTAAAAAGAAATTTTGCCTCTTAGAGGACTTGAAAAAGAGGTTTTCTCCTTAATGAGGGCTTGAAGAGAGATTTTGCCTCTTAGAGGACTTGGAAAGATGTTTTGCCTTTTAGTGAGGGCTTGAAAAGATGTTTTGCCTCTTAGAGGGCTTGAAAAGATGTTTTGCCTCTTAGAGGGCTTGAAAAGAGATTTTGCCTCTTAATGAGAGCTTGAAAAGAGATTTTGCCTCTTAATGAGGGCTTGAAAAGAGATTTGTTTTATTTTGTTTTTTTTCTTTGAGAACCAAGGGTCCACCTAAAGTCGAAATGATCAAATGGCTTGGTTTTGGATGAAAAATGGTTGGTTATTGGTTAGGGTTTCACCCTAGGTTTTATGTAAAAAAAAAAGGTTAACCATTAACCGGGTTCTACCCTGGGTTTGTGTAAAAGAGATTGACGATGGTTGGGTTCCACCCTGGGTTGTGTATGTTTTTTTTTTTTTTTACACTTGCCCCTGAATCCGACTTGGAGGATTTTGCCCCCTGCTTGAGAGAGTTGATGCCCTTATTAGCTGACATAAAATTTCTTCTTAATGAAAGACTAAAAATTCCGTGATTACTTCTGTGATGGGAGAATGGTGAAGGTTCTTATCACTTCTTGCCCCCAGAATGGTGCTGACCATGGAATACTTCAAAACATTGGTGTTGTACTTGTCCAATCGATTGAGGAATCAAAGAGAAACAAAGCCACTTATATATATGACTCGAGGAAATGGACAATGTGGATGACATCGCTCGTCTGAAAGGATCGAAGAAACGATGGTCCGAGTGGAGATGAGGTATTAAAGGATTACCTCTCAACGATTATGTTTGACATTTTTTTTTTTAGGGTTGTTTTGGAAATCCCGGGGATCGAATTGACATTTTCCTCTCTCTCTTTTTTTTCGAGGAATGACTCAAAGAGTGACGCTTTCAAAACGAACTTTTGAGAATGACTCGATTTTTGTGACTCGTTGTGGAATGACCACTGGTGATGGAGACTTGATTTTAGAGACTCGATTTAGAGACTCAAATTTTTCTTGTAGTGAATTTTGACTCGAAGGATCTCAGTGATTCCTGGAAAAAATGATTTATATACTCCCAAGGAGACCTTTGAAAGCACCCTCTTTTTTTTTTTTTTTTTTTTTTTTTGCCTTAACTTTTGCCTAGTAGCCGCCCTTTCGAGTTTTCGACTCTAGCAGGCTCTTTGCCCTAACTTTTGCCTAGACCGCCCTTTCGGGTTTTCAGCCTAGCGGGCTCAATTCTTGCCTGAAGCCGCCCTTTCGGGTTTTCAACTCCAGCTTTTATTTTTCTTTTCTTCTCTTTTTTTTATTATTTTTATTATATATTTTTTTATTGGCAAAGAGAAAATGCTTTTTATGATGCAGACTTATGTTTGTGACCGCGCCTTTGTGGCTGCCTACGTATCTCCAAGAACTCTTCGGGGGATGGGAAGAATCAGGTCTTTCGTAGTTCCTTCCGGGATGCGAACTTCGTCCTCGGCTGGTGCAGAATTCATCTCCGACTTGATGTTAGTGCGGAATTCCTTTCCGTCTCGGTGCGGAATTTATTTCCGACTTGCTGTTGGGGCAAAAGCCAATTCCGAGTTAATGTTGATTGTGGAATTCATTTCCGATTTGATTTCTTCGGGATTCCTTCCCGACTTGATATTAATACAGAATTCATTTCTGATTTGATTTTTTCGCGGGATTCCTTCCCGGCTTGATGTCTTTGCGGGATTCCTTCCCGACTGGATGTCTTTGCGGGATTCCTTCCCGACTTGATGTCTTTGCGGAATTCCTTCCCGGCTTGATGTCTTTGCGGGATTCCTTCCCGATTTGATGCAGAATTCATTTCTGTTTTGATTTCTTCGCAGGATTCCTTCCCGGCTTGATGTCTTTGCGGGATTCCTTCCCGGCTTGATGTCTTTACGGGATTCCTTCCCGACTTGATGTTGAATCAACTTATTGACTCGAGCTCGTATGATAGTGATGACCCTAGGCGAATCTGACTTTGTTGTTGTAGTGGTTTTACCACTGGTTGACTGAAATATGACTTGTATTCATCACAAAGAGTTTTGAATACCCACATTGTAGTGGTAACTTAAGTGGCTTGAGTGTTGAAGAAGCTTTTATGCTTTGAGTTTGTGGCTTCGCCATGTTTGAATTCTTGAGGTTAATTTGATTCCTTTTCTTGAACTTTATCTTCCCCTGAATTTGAAACTTATTTCCTCAATGGTTCTCCTCTCCATAAGGAATTTTGAGGAGACTCTTCCTTTTCCTTGTTTTGAGAAATGGTCCTTGTTTATAAGGACACTTGTACTTGTACCATGCTTGGCGCTTGATTTTCAAGGTGTTTGTTGTCATCCAATTTGTGGAAATGACTGCTTCTTTTAACTTGCTTTTTCAAAATGTGAGCAGCCGCTTGGTCTTTGTCCTTATGGCTGAAATGATTTGTCATCTACCCTTGATGGGCTTGAATTTAACGGAGAGCTTACAGTTGACCCGTTTTTTGACAACTTGATTTCCTGTAGCTTTGTCCTTGATTTCTTTCTTTTGTGCAGAGGTTCCTTTTGACCCGTTTTTTCTTTTGCTTGCTTAGAAGCAGCCTCTCCATAAAGAATTTCGAGGCAACTTGATTCTGAGATGACTTGAGCAGTGTATGGATAGCATTGCGACTTTGTGCAGACCCAACCCAATTCCAAACATAACTTCTTTATTCTGTCGCTTTTAAGCTCAAAATTCAGACACCTCTCTGTCGGAGCATCTTCCATTCCTGGGTTTTCGGAGAAACCATTCTGGCCCTAACCCCTTCAATCGGCTTTGCCTCGGTACTGTTTGAAGTCTTGCGTACCCTTTGCTGGATCCTTTCCATGATTACCCTTCAAAACTTCCCCTTTGATGGTGCTTCTTAGGATGCCCCCCAGCTTTGGTTGGTGCAGAGCAAATGAATGCATTTTTCTTTGCCAATCTTTATTATCTTTTTTTTATCATCCTTTTTTTTTAATTTTTTATTATTTTTTTTGATTTTTTTTGTGCTTTCACAAGAAAGAATAGGGAAACATGATTGGAACGTAAACTGATCCCTTTTTTATTGATAAGACAAAACTTGTGTACAAAAGACACTTAGATTTACAAATGAAAACTTGAATGGAAATGAAAATGAAAAGAAAAAAACTAGACCCTAAAAGATAGACTCTAGGTGGACTGTGATGGAATAGGATTGGATTGACTGTAGTGACTTTGTTCTTCTCAATGCTTCAATCGATCAGACATGTTGTTGTTGGTCTTGAACAATTCCTTTGTTCTTTTGGAGGCTTGATCTCAACCTTCTCAGACACAAACTTCATTCATTTCTAAGAAAAGTTCGAAAAGATCGAATGATTCTTGTTCAGCAATTTTTTTTTTGCATTAATCCCATGGTTAGGCAAGGGATCGGTTGATGTTCAGCTTGCTCTTGGGGATGATGGACCCATTGTCAACCAGGTCTTGTAGACGGTTTTTCAAAGTCCAGCATAATTCGGTCTTATGCCCATGTCCTTAATGGTACTCACAGTATTCATCGGCTTTGAAATTCCGGGGCAGGGGGTTTGGTAATGGCCTTGCTTCTAAGGGCTTCAGTACATTTGCTTTCACTGCTTCTCGGAACACCAAAAGGATTGGCATGTCGAGATCAGTATATTGCCTCCTTGGCTGATTGTTTCCCAAATTCCCAACACGTAAAGGATTCGTGGGGATTATACTGGCTATTTCATTTGTCTCACTGGACCCAGCATGATTTTGCTTCTTGTATGAGTCTTCTTTGAGTTGACCCAACTAGATTAAGTCTTCCACCTTAGTTGCAGTCACAATGAGCGATTGGAACATAGGCAAGTACTGTGTTTGAAGTTGTGACTGGTAGACAGGCAGTAAATTCTTGATTATTATGTCAACTTGTTCCTGTTCAGAGGGTCGGTTGATCATTTGAGCAGCTTTGGCTCTCCACCTCGAAAGGAACGAGGAGAAGGACTCATTGTTCTTTTGTTTAGTGGTTTCCAGCTCTCTCCGAGTAACATCCACCTCCATATTGTAGTGATATTGTGAATTAAATGCGTAGCAGAGATCCTCCAAGGTCTTCATTTTAGACCGATCTAGGCTAACAAACCATCTTAATGCAGCACCAGTCAAAGATTGCTGAAACAATTGAGCAAGGAGCTCGCTGTTCAGGCCAAACGGGTTGAGGGCACCCACATACATTTTCAGATGCATTTTGGGACAAGTGGTTCCATCAAACTTATCCATGTTGGGCATTTTGAATTTTGTTGGCAGTCTCGCTTCGGGGAACAAGGACAAGGAGTCCATGTCCACCACTTCCTTGTGTGTTTTAAAGGCAGTGATTGACCTTTCTAAGAGTTCCAATTTTTCTCTCATTTTCTGAGCTTCCAGCTCAGAAGCAGGTCTGGAGGGCATGTCATCCAAGTTAAGGGCCGGGTTTGTTGGTTCAGCAGCAGGGCCCTGATTGGAGGTAGAAGGTCCACTTCCCCCAGCGGAAGCCCCATTTCCATTACCACTACCTAGTTCAGCTATTAGGGCAGTTCTCTGGGCAGCTAATGCCTCATTCATTCTAGCCTCCATTCTGGCTTCCAGTTGATTCATGAGGTTTTGGATGTCAGACAGTGATGCCATTGGTGCAGTCGGGGTCGTTGGACTTGTGGGTGAGAGCTCAATTGGTGTTTCGGGTACAGGTGGTCTTTGGAGGGGTACCTGTGAAAGGACATAGTCAAAACGATTAGACTATCCTATATAAGGTGTTTTCATAGGGTATGTGAGATAGTGTGAGGTAGGGTAGTGTTGGTATGCTAGGACACCTCGACTTTTCGAATGGCCCTAAGTTCTCAAAGAAATTTTTTTTTTTTGGGCCTTAGGGGCCAAATTGTGAATTTTTGGGCCTCTGTGGCCAAATTGGGAACTTTTGGGCCTTAGGGGCCAAATTAAGAATTTTTGGGCTTTCGGGGCCAAACTGAGAATTTTTTTGGCCTTCGGGGCCAAATTGGGAATTTTTGGGCCTTCGGGGCCAAATTGAGATTTTTTGGGCCTCAGGGGCCAAAATGTGAACTTCTGGGCCTTTGTGGCCAAGTTGGGAATTTTTTGGGCCTTAGGGGCCAAATTGGGAATTTCTGGGCCTTCGGGGCCAAATTGAGATTTTTTGGGCCTTCGGGCCAAATTGAGAATTTTTTGGGCCTTAGGGGCCAAATTGAGAATTTTTGGGCCTTAGGGGCCAAATTGAGAATTTTTGGGCCTTCGGGGCCAAATTGAGATTTTTTGGGCCTCAGGGGCCAAAATGTGAACTTCTGGGCCTTTGTGGCCAAATTGGGAATTTTTTAGGCCTTGGGGGCCAAATTGAGATTTTTTGGGCCTTCGGGGCCAAATTGAGAATTTTTTGGGCCTTCGGGGCCAAATTGAGACTTTTTGGGCCTTAGGGGCCAAATTGGGAATTTCTGGGCCTTCGGGCCCAAATTGGGAATTTTTGGGCCTCAGGGGCCAAAATGTGAACTTCTGGGCCTTTGTGGCCAAATTGGGAATTTTTTGGGCCTTGGGGGCCAAATTGGGAATTTCTGGGCCTTCGGGGCCAAATTGAGATTTTTTGGGCCTTCGGGGCCAAATTGAGAATTTTTTGGGCCTTAGGGGCCAAATTGAGACTTTTTGGGCCTTAGGGGCCAAAATGTGAACTTCTGGGCCTTTGTGGCCAAATTGGGAATTTTTTGGGTCTTGGGGGCCAAATTGGGAATTTCTGGGCCTTCGGGGCCAAATTGAGATTTTTTGGGCTTTCGGGGCCAAATTGAGAATTTTTTGGGCCTTAGGGGCCAAATTGAGACTTTTTGGGCCTTAGGGGCCAAATTGGGAATTTCTGGGCCTTCGGGCCCAAATTGGGAATTTTTGGGCCTCTATGGCCAAATCGAGATTTTTTGGGCCTTCGGGGCCAAATTGAGAAATTTTTTTTGGGCCTTAGGGGCCAAATTGAGAATTTTTGGGCCTTCGGGGCCAAATTGAGATTTTTTGGGCCTCAGGGGCCAAAATGTGAACTTCTGGGCCTTTGTGGCCAAATTGGGAATTTTTTGGGCCTTGGGGGCCAAATTGGGAATTTCTGGGCCTTCGGGGCCAAATTGAGATTTTTTGGGCCTTTGGGGCCAAATTGAGAATTTTTTGGGCCTTAGGGGCCAAATTGAGATTTTTTGGGCCTTAGGGGCTAAATTGGGAATTTCTGGGCCTTCGGGGCCAAATTGAGATTTTTTGGGCCTCAAGGGCCAAAATGTGAACTTCTGGGCCTTTGTGGCCAAATTGGGAATTTTTTGGGCCTTGGGGGCCAAATTGGGAATTTCTGGGCCTTCGGGGCCAAATTGAGATTTTTTAGGCCTTCGGGGCCAAATTGAGAATTTTTTGGGCCTTCGGGGCCAAATTGAGACTTTTTGGGCCTTAGGGGCCAAATTGGGAATTTCTGGGCCTTCGGGCCCAAATTGGGAATTTTTGGGCCTCTATGGCCAAATCGAGATTTTTTGGGCCTTCGGGGCCAAATTGAGAATTTTTTTTGGGCCTTAGGGGCCAAATTGAGAATTTTTGGGCCTTAGGGGCTAAATTGAGAATTTTTGGGCCTAAAGACCAAAATGTAATTTTTCAGGTCTTAGGGACCAAAATGCGATTTTCCAGCTTTTGAAATGGAATGTTTTTTTTAATGAGATGATATGTCATGAATGCGCTCAACATCACGTCATACTTCGTTTAATGATATGATTCGTATCATTGGGTGCATACAGTCCTAAAGGATAGGTTCTATAGGCTATGACACAAATAGAGAATAGGCTTATAAAGGGACCCTTGAACCTTGAGCATGGATATACCTAACCACATGTGAAACAAAGAGTTTCGCGTGGGTCCAACAGTACGCATGCCCATGGGCCACCCCCAAAACGATTAGGAGTGGTTTGCGGTAACAGGGAGGACGCTTTGGCTATCCGTCGACATAATCAAAGAGACCTGCCGATCAGCGCTACTTGCTATCCAGACTCAGAAGTTTGAACAGAGAGAGAAGAAATTCATTTGAAATTCATTTTTTATACAATGGAGAAAAAGATTCTCAATCGTGCAAGTAAATCAACAAATTTAAATGTTTTAATTAAATTTGTCAATTAAGTTCAAATTTCCCCTCATCAAGTATTCTTAAAGAAAGAACACTCGATTTATGTCAAGGTACCCTGCAAAACAAAACATAGTAAAATAATACCCTAACGAAGGGCAGGTTAGTTACACAGCAATTGTAGTCCGCTTTATACAAAATTATTACATAATCTCCCCAGCAGAGTCGCCAAACTGTGAACCCCTCCCCAAAACATCATGGCATATGAATGCATGTGACTAAGGGTAGAAATGCACGTGAATCTATGAGTCGCCACCTTGTTTAATTATTTTAGGGTAAACTAGGAAAAAACCCTAAGTGACTCCAATTTTTAATTAACCTAATTATTAGATTAATTAACCCAATGTTAAGGCATGGTCTACGAACCCGAGGTGGATCCCGAGACTATATCATGCTAATGAACTAATCCTATGAATGAATGCTTTGCAAGGAAGATGACGTAATTGGACCAATGAAAATGTTTATGTGATTTTGACTTGCCGCTCGGGGTTAAATCCCTAACGTGCCTACGTACTTCCGTTTGAATGGAAGATCAAAGTCGACGTAGTTCGATAGCCTTCTTTGAAGGGCTTTGAATGGGGATGTTTCATGCATGAGTGTGTGTATGCTTTGTGCATTTTGTTTAGGCATTTTGCCTGAAAATTGATTGTTTTAGGCATTTGATGCCAAAATGTTGATTTTAGTGGCTTTTAGCCAAAAAGATTGATTTAGGCAATTGCTGCCAAAAATTGATGTGATTTAGGCAATTTATTGCCAAAAATTGGTTAGGCGATTTGTCGCCAATGTGATTAAGGCATTTGTGCCAAAAGTTGGTATTGGAAGGCGTTTAGCCAAAAGATTTAGGCAATTTGTTTGCCAAAAGTGATTATTCGGGCGTTTGTCGCCAAAATGATTGATTTAAGGCTTTTAGCCAAAATAAGTTGATTAATTTAAGGCATTTTGCCAAAAGATTGATTTAAGCGATTTATCGCTGAAAGTAGTTAATCTATTTTATGGGCAATGTGTTTGCCAAAAATTGACTAACTGGATTGTAATGTAGGCAATTTTATTGCCAATAAAAACGTGTTTGAATTAAAGCTTTTTAGCCACAATTATTGATTAATTGGACTTATGCCGGACTGTTCGAAATAAAGGCAATTATACCATAGCTATTAATTAACTAGGTATTTTAAGCCAATATTGTCGGATTTAGGCTTAATACCACGATTATTAATTAACCGGGCATTTAGCCTAAATTTATTTAATTGAGGCAGTTTATTTGCCTAATTATGATGTGAATGCATTTATGCAGTTGTAGAGTTATTAGGAGTAGAAGAGAAGAATGTATGAAATTGCTAAAATTAAATAGGCAGAGTTTAGTTCATATACCTGATTTAATCGTCGACCGCTTCTTAACTCCAGGTTAAGCTCCTCGTTAAGGGAATTAATTTTAATTTAATTTTTAAGTGACCAAGTATCACAACAATAAAATAAAACTAAAATTAAACAATGCAAGAAAGCAGTAAAGAATCGCAAAGAGCGGAGGGAGAAGGAGCGTCCGTCAACACAGACTGAGTGAGTCAAAATGGAGGCCCCAGGGCCGATTTTATAGGAAAAAAGGAGACCTGAGGGCGGTTCTGCTCGCCCTGGAGGGCGGGCGTGCCCGCCTTTGTGGGCGGTTCTGCCCGCCCTCTGAGGGCGGTTCTGCCCGCCCTGGAGGGCGGGTGTGCCCGCCCCAGTGGGGCGGGCTGGACCGCCCTCTGAGGGCGGGCGTGCCTGCCCCAGTGGGGCGGGCTGGACCGCCCTCTGAGGGCGAGCGTGACCGCCCTCTGAGGGCGGGCGGGCTGGACCGCCCTTGAGGGTGGATTGGCCCGTGCTCTATTTTCCATTCCGGAGGCTTTTTCGGGAGTTCTGGACCTCCAAAAAATATTTCGGGACCAGTTCTGCGATCCTCGCAATTTTTCGGACGTTTCAAGTACCATATTGGCATACTTCCGGTGAACTTTCAAAATGGCCTTCGGTCCGGCCGGACTGTTTGCAGTCCGGGAAAACAGGCTCTTTGAGCCTCAAAAAAATGGGTATTCACAGGCGACTGCAGCCGCTGTCGCCGGTAGCGGCTACCGCCGCCTTTAAGGGCGGCCGCCACCGCCGCGGCCGGGAAAACTGGCTTTTTAGCAAAGTCAAATTAATTGGCACGGCACTGTAGCAGGCGTGCTTTCCTCCATTTAAAGAGTTTCACATGCCACCAGCAACATTAGAAGCCTCAAAATTTGAGTATTCACACTATTAGAACTTGTTTTCTCTTTAGAAAATGATTCTGAAATAGATTTTAGAATCTAATCTCAGTTTTCAAGGATTCATTTTCAGAATTCAGATTTTTGCATTTTTCTTCAAGAAGTGTCAGATTTTTAGAAAATCGATAATTACAACTTTTAAGATCTTTGATTTCTATAATAAGATCTTTGCATGTAACTTCTTGATAAAAAGCATCTTTCAGATGATTACTTTCAGATTTTAATTTTCTGAAATCTTTCTTTAGAACTTTATGCTTTCTAACAAGTTTTTCAAACTCATTGCAAAGATTGTTGTAAGTATTTAGAAGATCATTTTCTGATTCGGGTTCAGAAATACTTACAGTGCTTTCATCATTCTCATGGATCATTGCATTTGTTTCGTTGATTCCAGCTTTCTGTGTTGAAGCCAGAGTGCTGATTTCTTTAGATTCAGAGTCGATAGTAGCCATCAGACAGATATTAGCAATTTCTTCTTGATCATCGTGGCTTTCAGGATTAGAATCATTTGAATCACTCCAGGCAGCTACGAAAGCCTGCTTCAGCTTCTCTTTCGTTGACTTCTTTTTCAGTTTAGGACAATTAGGCTTGATGTGTCCAGGTTTGTTGCATTCATAACAAACCACTTCAGAAGGTTCTTTCTTAGGCAAGTTACTATTTTTAGATGGAAAGTTCTTTTTATTAAACTTTTTCTGTGGCCTTCCACCCTTTCGATAGAACTTTTTAAATCTTTTAGCAACAAGTGCTAAATCATCACTATCAAGATTAGAAGAACTTTCTTCACTAGAATCTACCCTCAAAGCCAGTCCTTTCTTTTTCTCATCTTACGTTGTCAAGGAAGATTTCATTTCTTCTGAAACAAGAGCTCTTATAAGATAATCATAAGTGACGGGAGTCTCTTTGTAATTCATAACAGTTCCTATAGAATCCCATTTTCTAGGTAAAATTCTAAGGATTTTCTTAACAAGCTCATCTTCTGAAATTTCCTTTCCGAGAGTTCTCAAAGGATTAACTATATTAGTAAATCTAGAGTTTAGTTCTGCAATAGTTTCTCCTTCTTTCATACTAAACATTTCATATTCTCTCCAAAGGATATTTATTCTGGATTCTTTTACCCTGTCTGTACCCTCATAGGTTACTTTAAGTTTTTCCCATACCTCTGTCGCAGATTTACATCTAGATACTTTGTTGTACTCAGTCGCATCTAAAGCACAATGAAGAATATTAATAGCTTTTGCATTTACAACAATATCATTCCAGTCACCATCGGTATATTCTTCTTCAGTTTTTCTAACTAGCTCATCTCCTACAGTTTTCATGGGAATGCGAGGACCAGTTATAACATTTCTCCAACAATTTATATCAACTGATTTCATAAAATTCTCCATTCTAGTTTTCCAGTAAGAGTAATTAGAGCCATTGAACAAAGGAGGTCTAGAAACAGATTGACCTTCTAAAGTAGAAAGAGGAAGTGGGGTTGCCATGGGATCTTATCTCTTAAGCGGTTAAGCTTAGGTAAGTCAAGAGCCAAGGCTCTGATACCAGATTGTGGGTCCCGAATGTGTATGGCACAACCCAAGAGGGGGGGTGAATTGGGTTTTCTAAAAACTGAAATAAATTTTAGTAATTCTAAACAATAATTAGAATACTAAGTGCAGCGGAAAAACACACAGAACTTTGTGAGAGTAGAATATGGATTAGAATCTCCTCACAATGTTCTAATTTCAGATATAGAAAGTCTGTGCAAAGTGCAGCTATTGATTAGAACAGCTTCACACTGACTTGTACAATATCAGAGCTTCTTTATGAAGGAAAGTTATCGAACTTAGAACTTCCTCATAAAGTTTGCAAAACCATATAACACTATGTGAAAGATAGTTATTAGAACTTTTTCACAGAGTCTTAATCAAATGTTAAAGTAACTTTATGATGGAGAGTTATCAGGATTAGAACATCCTCATAAAGTTTAGAAAACAAAATAGAAACCCAAACAGTGAATTATACTGGAAATAGAACAACAGTTAGAACATTGTATATTCACTATATTAGAATACCAGAGTTCTAACGTTTAGAATAGATGAAACTTATTGCCGTTTTGAGAACATCTGAATTATTAACAATTTCAGCGTTTCTAAGAAATTAAACAAGAGTGTAAAAGAGACAGTAACAACCAAACTTCAGAAATAAAGAGATTAACACCGAGAGTTATAGTGGTTCGACACTAACTCGCCTACATCCACTCCCCAAGACTCATCTTGAGATCCTCCACTAAGTTATCTCTTTTAAAGGGTAAGCGACAAACCAACAGTACAAGGCAATAGATCAAAAACCTAGATCTACCCTTTTGTCCCACTAGATTTTCCAAAGGTTCTAGTTAACCTCAACCCTTTCTGTTTTTGGTAGAGTACAGAAAACTCGATTCAAGACATTACTATCCCACACTTGGAGAAGATCGCTTGATAACCTCTATCTCAATAGCTTCTAACCTAAGCTATTACACTCAAAAGTTTAACAAATAAAGAGCCTGTCTACTATAGAATACAGATTCTAAATAGACAGAAGGAAATGCCTATATAAGCACAGGAAAAACAATTTTATTAGATTAGAAGATCAATTAGAACACAGAATTGTTTTTCAAAAAGAAATTGTAAAAATTCTTTTCACTTTAAATATTGAAAACGTTAAGTGTAGAGATAAAAAGAAAATGGGGGTAGAGTAAGTTTTGAGAGAAAAGGATTCGTTCAATGAGAGAGAGTGCTCTTAAAACAAATACTCTTACTTCACCAAATGATTAAGGCGTGAACGTTCCTTTATATAGGAAACGAAGGAGCTGTCGCTTTTTGGAAAGAGATCAGAATATCTTCTTTCTTTGTTTAGAAGATCTGAAAATCTTTGTTACCAAAAATTATTTTATCCTTTTTGGTAAGAGAATAAAACCCGATTTTCACTTTGCTTTAGAAAAGATTTTCGACAGCATTTATTTTTGGAGAAAAATTATTTGCGGAAAGATGCACTTACAAAAACCGAAAGAGATTTTCCTTCATTTTTAAGGTAAGAGAATAACTTTAAAATACTCTAGATCTTGCAAAATATATTTCCGAAAAGGTGAATGATTTTATTACCAAAAACATTAGAGAAGAAAGAAATCTCTTTAGTTTTAGGAAAATACATCTTTTCGATTTGAAGGAATATTTTCGAAAATAGATTATTTTGAAGAAAACTAATTTTCCGAAAAATATTTTTGAGAGATAAAAAGATTTTTGTGCTCATATATGGAATTTCTCTCTATCCTACAAAGTATTCCTAAATACCTAGCTACTAGGTCTTCGAACTCTTCATACTCAAAGTAGGATTTGCCTTGTATGATTCTCTCTCCAAAGAAATTCTGCATAAAAATAAAATTAGCACAAATATCATAATTTTAAATTTATTCATTTTGTATTAATCATCAAAATCCGAGATTAAAAATTGACCCTTGAGCCAACAAAACCCATTCAGAAATGCTGATTTGACATCAAGTTGGTGAATTTGCCATGAATTGTGAGCAGCAAAAGCAAGAAGGAGTTTGATTGTATCATACCTTGCTACTGGAGCAAAAGTTTCTTGGTAATCCACACCATATTGTTGTGCATATCCTTTCACCACCAATCTGGCTTTATGCTTACAAACTGAACCATCAGAATTAAATTTGGTCTTAAAGACCCACTTTACACCAATCACCTTGCGATTTGCTTGCCTATCAACTAGCTGCCATGTCTCATTCTTGTTGATCATTTCTAATTCAGCTTGCATAGCTCTCCTCCATGCTTGAAATTCTTGTGCTTCAGCGTAGCTTGTTGGTTCATTGACTACCAAGCTACACCTTTCATAAACGTCCTCTAAGGACTTTGTACCTCTCACCGGTAAGTCATCCACCAAATCATCTGCTACAAGTTGAGGTTGCTCTTCTGGAAAGAGATTAGCATGAGTATCCTTTTGATTCTCCCAACACCAAACAGCAGCCTCATCAAACTTTACATCTCTGCTCAAAGTTATTTTTTCAGTTTTCAAGCAGAAAATTTTGTACCCTTTACATGATGAACCATAGCCCATGAAAATGCCTTTTTCAACCCTGTTGTCTAGCTTGCTTCTTTTTGATTCAGACACTTGATAATAACATATACACCCAAAGATTCTGATATGGTGTACTGTTGGCTTGTGATCATACCAAGCTTCATAAGGAGTCTTGTCTTGCAAAGCTTTTGTGGGAAGTCTATTTAATAAATAGACAAAAGTATTGACTGCCTCTACCCAGAATTGGTTTGGCATTTGTTTCTCAATTAAAAGACACCAGGCCATCTCCATTATTGTCCTATTCTTCCTTTCAGACACCCCATTTTGTTGCGTAGTGTAAGGTACAGTCAATTGATGTTCAATGCTTGTACTTTTACAAAATTCAGCAAACTAGCGAGAAGTATATTCTCCACCATTGTCAGATCTTAAAGCTTTAATTTTAAGATTACATTGATTCTCTACTAAAGCTTTAAATTGTTTAAACACATCAAAAAGACTTCACTTTTGAGTTTAATGAAATAAACCCAACACATCCTAGTGCAGTCATCAATAAATAGGAGAAAATAATTGTTACCACTCAAGGACTTGGTTGTCATCGGACCACACACATCAGTGTGGATGAGTTGAAGTTTCTGATTGGCTCTCCATGCTTGATTTGTTTGAAATGGTAGCTTCGATTGCTTCCCTTGCTGACAGATCTCACAAACTTGAGTATCATAGGAAATTTCAGGCATATCTTCCACCAGACCCTTCTTGCTCATTTCAGCAATTGTTCTTTGATTGAAATATCCAAGCCTTTTATGCCACAAGTTTGTAATTGAATGCGAAGCACTTGTGTAAGCTTGCTCAGATGCTTTCTCCCAATTTACCACAAAACTTCTATTTTTCATGTTCACACCAAATAATTCAACTCCAGAAGGATAAAAAATAATGCATTTGTGATCCTTAAAAAGAAGTGAATAATTTTTTTCAAGCATTTGCCCAACACTTAATAAATTTTGGCTAATTTCAAGTATGTGCAAAACATCAGGAATGGTTTTGATACCTGATTTTGTTAACACAGCCACTGATCCTCTTCCTTTGACTTCTAGGAATTCTTCATTTCCCACCTTTACTTTGGATTTGTAGGTATCATCAAGAGTCCTGAACATCTCTGCATCATTGCACAAGTGATGAGTGCAACCGCTGTCGATAAGCCATGCATCAGAGAAGTCATTCATTGAGAAGCAAGAAACCGCAAAAAGTTGCTCCTCCTGTGCATTATTTTCGTCTGCCATTTGAGCTTGAGAAGGTTTTGAGCCTTTTTTTTTTGGATTTGCAGACTTTGGATACATGCCCAACCTGCTTACAACTGCCACATACAGCATCAGGCCTCCACCAGCAATATTTCTCAAGATGTGTTGTTTTTTTGCAATGTTTGCAAGAAGGAAATGATTTCTTTGAACTTTCACTACTATTTCCACCATCGTGCTTGCCCTTATTTTTCTGGTTGGGATGGTGTTTCCCCTTACCAGAGTTTTGCTTTTGCATAGAGAAAGCTCCTTCGGTGAATCTCTCCTGCCTCATATTCCTTCTTTGCTCTTGTGCTTGAATTGCACTCATTAGTTCACTTAATGAAATCGTACTTAGGTCTTTGGACTCTTCAAGAGAAGAAATCTTGGATTCAAACCTCTCTGGAAGAGTCACAAGAACTTTCTCCATAATTCTTGTATCTGAGAAATCTTCACCAAGCAATCTTATGTTATTAACAATCAAAGAAATTCGATTAGCATACTTACTGATTGTTTCATCCTCCAACATGTTCAGTGACTCAAATTCCCTTTTCAAGTTCAACACTTACATTTGACATGTTCTATCACTGCCTTGATATTCTTCCTTCAACCTCTCCCAAGCCTCCTTTGCAGTTTTGCAAGCCATAATTCGGTAGAACACAGAATCTGCTACTGAATTTTGAATAAGCGACTTGGCTCTAGATTTCTTTGCTTTTTCTTCACTGTTGGATTTGATTTGTGCTAAGGTGGGGTTTGCTAGTAGAGCAGGAATTGGTTTATCTTCTGTTACAGATTCCCAGAGATCAAAGGCTTCCAAAAAAGCTTGCATCTTCACTGACCAAATGTGATAATTTTGACCAGTTAAGATGATAGGAGGGTTTAAAGATTGGCTGCTGGATGCCATTTGGAGTTTTGAAAAAAAACTTTCGTTGTAGTTTGGTCTCGTAAGATAAACAGGGCTCTGATACCACTGTTAAAACAAACAACAGTAGAGAATTTACAGATTGAATCTTATGAAATTGATAGAGAATTCCAGCATATTTTTCATTGAAGAATACTGCAGAATTTATACAAGAATTGAAATAACAAACTTCCTATTTAGATGCCACTCATAAGGTGGATAAAAACTGAATAAGAAAAATCTGCAACTAAGAGCTAACAAACAGCCACTAACTTAAGCCACTAACTCCACCATTTGATGCTGTAAAAAAGAAATAACAGAAAAATATTGACAGTATGCTGGAACTGAAATGCCAAAAATCTAACAAGTAGGAATACTAGTTTTGAATCTCATGATGGTGCTAAAGCGGTATTGGGTGTCAGAGCTATTGACAGGCACAATAAGTATCTTGGACTGCCGGCTTCTATAGGGAGAAAGAAAAAGCTAACGTTTAACATCCTTATTGATAGGGTGACTAAAAAATTGAAAAGCTGGAAAGAACTTTCTCTTTCTAGAGCAGGCAAGGAGGTGCTTCTCAAGTCAGTAGTCCAGGCCATTTCAAACTATGCTATGAGCTGTGTTATAATTCCTAAAGAGGTTTGTTCTAAAATTGAATCTCTAATGGCGAATTTTTGGTGGGGGCAACGGAAGAGTGAGCGTAGGATCCGTTGGGTTCAATGGAAGAAGTTATGCGCTTCAAAGTTCAAGGGTGGTCTTTTTTTTAAGGATTTAAAATCGTTCAATCTTGCTCTCCTTGCCAAACAATCATGGCGCTTTCTCTCTAATGAAGACTCCTTGTTGCTCAACTTTTTTAAGGCGAGATATTTTCCTCATCACTTTTCATGGAGGCATGTGGCATTTGCCGAGCTATGCATGGAGAAGCATTATTGAGGCTCGCTGGGTGGTGGAGAAGGGGACTAGATAGGTTGTGGGTCATGGAGCATCGATAAACATATGGAGAGATAGGTAGGTTCCAAATCTGCCTTATTATAAAATTTTCTCTTCTCCCCTTGTACTGGATACCGCTATACCGCTCCTATGATTAGCTCTCTAATTGATTTTGACACGAGGAATTAGGACATGCAGCTTCTAAGTCATCTCTAATCTCGTCTAGAGGTCAATTGCATTTCTAAAATTCCTATATGCTTGGGGCGATGCCAAGATGTGCGCAGATGGATTTATGAAAGGAATGGTTATTTCAACGTCAAAACTGCCTATGCTTTTATTTTTCAGACTGTGTATGGGGCCTTTTCAGCTAGCTCTTCTAGCGGGTCTGATGATAAATACTGGAAGAGGTTGTGGATTTTGAATGTGCCCTCAAAGCTCAAGCATTTTTTCTACAGAGCAGCTACCCATCAACTTCCCACAAAATCGGCTCTTTTTAGAAGGGATATAAAGCTTGATTATATCTGTGATGTGTGTGGGAATAGTGTGGAAATTGTTGAGCATGTCCTCCTCCATTGTGAATTTGCCACCCGTGTGTGGTATCTTAGTCCCATGAGATTAATGATTAATCCTGCAGAAATTTCCACTAACAACTGGTTTTTTTTTGGGTAGATCGTTTCTGCCAGGAGCAGTTAGAGCTGGTGATTGCATTGTCTTGGAGCATTTGGAGAGCTCGTAATCTGCCCCTTTTCCAGAATTCCAGATTGCAGGAGTTGCAGGTTGTGAATCAAGCTCTTAGCATTGTCAATGAGTTCCAGTTAAATGGTAGCAGTCGAGTACAACATTCTGACCATCTTATTTGGTCTCCCCCTCAGACTGACACGCTCAAAGTCAACTGTGATGCTGCTTACCTTGCCAGTATAGAGTTGTGCTTTCTCAGTTTTGTTGTGAGAAATGCTCATGGGACTGTGATGGCTTGTGGAATTAAACGATTCTCTAACAGGCTGGAGGTTCATAAAGTTGAGACAAAGGCTGTGGTGTTTGCCTTACAGTCAGCTGCAACATTGTCCTTCAGAAATGTTGTTGTTGAGACATACTGCCTCCTCCTTGTTCATCAATTTGGCCAAGGGAACTTCCCTCCAACTGAATGGGGAAATCGCCTTTTTAATATCCGTTCTTTAGCTTCTAGTTTTGATTCTTTTTCTTTGTCCTATGCTCTTCGTTCTGCTAATGCTGTGGCTCACCAATTAGCTTATTTAGAGTTGATTCATAGCGAGTCTTAGTGGGTATGGGTTGAAGAGTGGCCACAAGTTATTGCCTCTTTGATTGTAGCAGATTCTGGTGCTTAATTTTATAAAGTTCAATTTTCATTCTAAAAAAAAAAAAAAAAATTGAGTAATTTACTCCAAGAAGACTACTAATAGTTGCAAATGAAATCTTAAAATTAGATGGCACTTCTAAAACAATGAATAAGAAAGTCGACCTGATTGGGAAATAAGAATAAAAAGATTTTCATTTACTGGAAAATGTTCAAACAATGAGAAATAACAACCCTCAGAAATACAAAATATGCAAAAAAAAAAAATCGTGGATAATTTCATCTTTCTGAGAGATATATCCCTGCATATGCTTCAATGGCTTGATTGCCATTGATCCATAGAAAAGTTGTAATTGTTACCTCTGTAAATATAGATTAGAATTAGAAAATTAGAAAAACCATTCAAATTAAAAACGTAATAAAAATTGCATTTATTAATTATATAATTCATGATTTGAATTTCCCATTAAATTAATTAATCTATAAAAATTATACACCTCTAAGCTTGTGAATTGCACTTCTCACAAATCTCTCGCATCCGCTGCAACGTATCCTTACTTTGAGCTCCATCGTCTGCCAAGCATGCATGTATGTATTAGAAAGTAATACCTTTAAGTTTTAAAAATAAGACCAATAAAACAGTGACTCATCGGGAGGGTCACTCTCTGCTATTTTTTCTTTTCCATATTGATATGGATGTATTGCAAGTTGATATGAAAAGTTTAATTAGAAAGCAACCGATACAAACAAACCTGCAAAGAAAGAGGTCGGCTCTTTGGCATGTTGTAGTTTTTAACAAGTGTATAAATAATGATGCCAAATCTAAATCAACTCAAATATTTAAAACTTAAAGTTGGAGCTCCATTAGATTAAATTAAGTTTTAAAAATTTAATAATTATCAGTATTATATGCTAAATATTAAATTGAAACAATCAAATTAATTGACCTCTAAAAATATAAAAAAATAAATGAAAAACTTAAAATTCTCTAAAAAAAGTAAAATAGGATGCTGAACAAAGGAAGAATCTTAAACTTTCTCTTTTTCTCAACTTTTATATATATATAGATTAGTTCAAAAATTAATTTTAATTTTGATATTCTAATTAATAAGAAAAGGTAGAGCAAATTTAACCATTGGTCAGAAAAACAAGTTAATAAACCCTGGAGCACGACTTTTGAAATTGAACACACTTTGAGCTAAGTAATAAAATTCAAAATATATATATCACTACAAGAAAAAAATAAATTAGCGACAAATTTTGTCATTAATTACTAATATTTTTATGCTAATTTAGGATTACCAACAAAATAGCCATAGAGGTTTTGTTGGTAAAACACTCGTCGCTGTTTATTTAGTGACAAAATTACATTTTGTCGGTAAATTAGCAACAAAATTACATTTTGTCAATAAATTAACAACAAAAAATTTGTTGCTAAATTATTCATTTTTGTCTTTAATTTTTTTTAAATATTAGACAAATTTTGTCAATATTTTATTGGAATTTTGTCATTAATTTTATCACTATTTTATCTTTATTTTGTCACTCTTTTATCAATAAATTAACGTTGTTTTGTCACTAATTTTATTATGCATTTTATAAAATAAATGTATTTTATCATTAAGTTGTCGCTATTGTATCGTTAAATTTTAATGTATATTAAATAAAATAAAATAAACTTATTTTATTGCTAATTTAATGCAATTCTGTTGGTAATTTCATAAGAAAATTTTTAAAAAAATTGTCTAAATTTACATAATTAACCTGCTTTAATATGGATCAAAAGCTTGTAATTATCAACAATTTCAATTCAACACCATATACCATAATACACCTGCATATATTTATAATATCTCGCAATTTAATTTAGCAAATATATTTGATACTATACTAAAACAAAGACAAAAGAACAAAAAAAAAGTCTCTCAAAATTTAGTTATATGTTTTATATTAAATAGACATGATACTAGTTTATTAGGATAACTACTAATCAAGGTTCTCATCTCGATCATCCTCTGCATCACATCATCTGTAATACGATAAGCATAGAATCTAGCGATGGTAGATGTATCAAAACGCCCATTAGGCCCAACTGAAAATAATACAAGTGTAAAAAACATCTAGTTAAAATAGGCTGCAATTAATATAATAATCCCAATAAAAATACAATGATATAAAACTACAAATAAGTTCAGCCTCTCAATTATTAAAATGGAGAACTATTAAATTGCAAACGAAGAGGACTTTATGAAGTTAGAGTGATATTTACTGGTCTGTTGGATATACATGACCCTTATGAAGAGGACTTTGTGGAGTTTAGATTTTAATGGGGATTGGTTTGATTTCCACTTTAGCATTGAGCGGATAATAATAAAAGGTTGGCTCCTTGAACTGACCATTTGAAATTGGAATCTCAGACTATGTTTAGGCTAGACAATGTTGCTATTTTTCTTGAATGGTCTATCTAGAATTGGAAATTAAAGACTGTGTTTTATATTATGTTTTGAAGGTGATTGGGCTATGTTTCACTTGAACCGTGTTTCTTCAATGCTCTGTGAGCCTGACTATGTTTTTCTTCAGCTCTTTTCTGTTGTTCATGAGATGCTTTAATTCAATTCAGTACAAATTTTAACTGACTATGTTTTACTAGATTGGATTGATGAGATATTTTCAATCTGAGCTTGAGCTCGTCTTGTTTAAAAATAGCACAACATAGGCTATGGCTCATGACAATTAAGACAACTAAATGCCAATTTCATCTCAACAACAAACTTCCATCTCGTCTGTTCAACATTTTTGACATAGTGACACCGGTTAAAATAAACATCACAAGAATGACATTAGAAGATTGAACAAGAAAGAGACTACAAAGCTTACGAGTTCAAGACGGAGCTGGAGAAGGGAATCGAGAGCAAGAGCAAGAGCGTGAAGGAGACTGCGAAGACTGTGAAGGAGAGTAATTAAGGGACTGAGACTCTAATGGCGTTGAAGAAGAAGGAGAGGATGAGTTGCCGGCACTATTGGGAGGAGCAATTACCGACTCTGATAACGCTTCTTCTTCTAGGTTGCAGTTCGGAAAAATGGGGACAACAGAAAATGAGGGAAAATAGAAAATTGGAGTCATTTTATTTTACCCTAAAAATTATTTTCAACCCCAAAATTACCGATAAAAATTTTTATCGCTACTTTGATGGTATATAAACTACCGACAAAATATTTTGTCAAAAAAGAAATTTTATTGCTACTTTTGTTGTAAATGGTCGTTAAATTTTTTGTGTATGAAATACCGACATATTTGTGATAAATTATTTTGTCGCTATTTAGCTACAAAATACCTATAAAATTTTATTGTAATATTTTCAAATAATTTTAATTTTCAATAACTTGAATTTAGTTGGTATTTTGATGGACTTTTAACGATAATTACTGACAAATATTTTTTGTTGCTATTTTTCGTTGACATTTGACACATTCTTCTTATAGGTTTCCACTTGCCGTTTTTTCTTTCTTTTTAACTATTATTCAATTAATTCTCATTAAAACATATATTTTGATAAATTGTAATAATTATTTTCATCATAATATTTGTTTTAATTATTGTAATTATTGCTATAATTTTAAAAAAAAGTGATTTAATATCATAATCAAAATTTGCAAAATATTTTACTATATTTATTAAATTAAATTTGAACAAATGTAAAATTTTTATTTACAAATAATTTATAAAAATATTAGAAAATAATTTTAATAAAAAATAATTATTAAAATTAATATGTATTAAAATTGTGGATAGCACAAGCAGAATCATGTGTTTACATATAATAAATAACATAATAAAGTGAATTAGTCTCCCACATGCTGGAAATGAGCATATAAATCAACGGACAGCATGGACTCTACACTTGATGAAATTGAATGGATGAGGTTGTAGATGTAGGAGAGGATTTTACTTGCACGCATCGGAATTTATTGATTAATCCAACTAGCGTTGAAATGAGTGATTAGACGCTTTTCTCTTTTAAATAAGATCGAGTATTTGATTCTTATAAATGTTTTTATTTGATGGATTAAAACCTCAAGAACGGTTAAATTAGTTTTTGAAAATGAAGGGATCAAATAATTAATTAGGTCATATCTTAAGGATTAAAAAAATTGCTTTATTTCATAGAAAACTTGTGTTATACATTGAAGATTATAATAAAAAGTGAAGTAAATATTTATTTTTGAATAATTTATTTCTTTAGTTATTGTTGAGATGATTAGATTCTTGGTAATATTGTATAATTAGTTCAAAAGTTAATTTTAAATTTTGATATTGTAATTAATAAGAAAAGGTAGAGCAAATTTAACCATTAGCCAAAGACAAATGAACAAACCTTACAGCACGGCTTTTAAAATTAAATAGACTTTGATCTAAGTAATATATATAGGGGCGGTGTTATCTCAATTATTTTGGAAAGGCAAATAAAATTTTTTAAACTTTAGGCTAAATATAATTTTGTTTTCATATTTTAAGGATCAAACTGTAATTTTTCATAAGGAAAGATTTTCTTTTTTTAATTTCATTGGGAGGCCAGGACCCTCTTGGGCTTCCGTTGAATTCCGTCCCTTATATATATATATATATATATATATATGGTCTTCTTTTATTTATTTTACAAAGTACTTTTTGTTTTTACTTATCATTATTTTAAATTTTAGATTTTTATTTAACCTTAATTTTTTAAAATATTAGTTTTTAATTTTAATTTTAATTTTAATTTAAAGTTTGATTTTCGTTTTATGAATACACAAAAATTTGCGTAAATCTTAATATCTATATGTATAGTATTATAAATTTATATTTTTTTACTTTCTTGGTATTTCTCTTTTACAAAGTACCTTTTATTGCTATTTATCATTATTTTTTTTAAGTATTAATTTTAAATTTGATTTTAATAATAATTTTAGGTTTGATTTCGGTTTAGGAATTCACAAACATTCACGTATATATTTATCGAGACCCGTTTCCATGAATTGGATCGGCACTAGAGCCCAGGCAAGCTTATAGCTCTCAAGATCCGTAATAAGCCTGAATCACTAAAATTCAACTATCTCTATATAAATTTCTACCATTCAGGCCATATTACCATGTGCAGTAAACCTGATAATTAAATTATATTTCGGCCCCAAGTTTAACATTTTACACACTTCAAAGATCGGGCCCAATTTGTAATATATTACATTTATAATATGGGCTAATAAAAAATTATTACACCTATATTAATACACAACTAGACGTACATAAATCCTATAACTGCAGGGTTCGCTAACAAACAGGTATACATAGGTTGTTGTACATATAGTTATATAGCAAAATAATCACTGAAACTAGGAAAATTTCTTTCTAGCTCTACAATAAAGAAACAGAACTTAAATCGGAATAAAGAGGAACCTACTTCCTGAAAAGTTAAACAAGATATGTGTATAAGAAATAATAATTATTGCACAACATATGCATTCACACGAATGTGTAAATATATCAATCTAGTCGTTCAGCTAGTTATATGATCACGCTAACGGTCGTACAATTGGCATAACAACAGCACTCGCAATTATTAGCAACTTCACCTAATAACGTCATGTGGAAATTGGTCTGTGGGGTCACCGAAACCCCCGATGAGCCGTCCTCCCACATGGCTTATCCTCTCATGATGTGTGCACCAAGGAGCCGATCCCCACACATAGCCGATCGGTCTAATCCTCACTTGATCAGCCCTCTCATTGTTTTTACATTCTCTTTTTTGGAGGCCACCTATAGTTTTTCATATCATTCATATCATATCATCAGATGCACATGGGGGCGCCGATCTCCCCATACCTAGCCAACGATCAAATTTCATATTTTTATCATTTTCAATACCGTCCTCACAAACCCATGGTGACCCACTTCATCCTAACTCCACACAAATAAGGCATAGGAATGTCAAAACACAAATAATCAAATATTGCAATTAAATGCAAGCATATCAAGTAATCAAACACTAGCATGCAAGAGCTCAAATAAACATTCCTATACCAATTCAAATAAATAAGAGAGTATTAAAATAATAATATAATCATAATAAAAAAATAAATAAAGAACTTTATTTTAACAATATCAAGGTATAGAATTAATATAAATAAACCTATTAATTTAATTACTATATATGATTGACGTAGATTCTATCGAAATTTCGGTGGAACCTTCCCTAGAAATTGGGCTAAACCACCCACCTGAAACTATAATTCAGTAATAAATTCTTAAAGCCCATCCATCGGACAATTCACAATAACTAATCTTGTCCGCCATAACCATTATTCATTCATTTAATCACTTACTCAATTCACACAGCCATTTGTCGGGCAATCAATCAAATCATAAATTTACGAATTAAAGTAACGTACAACCTGTCTCAATGATATTCTCAATCATTCTTTACTTAAGATATCAACAATGTCATTGAACATTTATTTAATTCTAGACTAGCTATTAAGAATTGATGGTTCAGTTAAATTATAATTTAATAAAAGCATCATCTAAGTAACTTAGTTCACAACTTAACTATGTATCGATTAAAGCTTCATGTATTCTTCTCCGTCTTGACATAAAAATTCCCTTTCTAGATATAACCAACACTAATCATATAAAAACATTGAAAATATATGTACGTCCATTATTACATTAGTCTATATATAAAATGGTATAATTTATCTACAATAGCTACTATCCAACAAATACTAGCTTCTCCTTTGGTTAATCTTATATACTATGCTCACTGCATTGGGAATTTAATTCACGACTTTATTTGGTTTATAGATCAAATATAATATCTTTCAATAATTTTTCCTTGAAATCGTATTCTTTTAGCACCTTTGCAAGTAATTTTAATTCAGTAATCGAATTCATAAATGTTTACAAGTTATCATACTTAATGATTCGCAGGATTAATTATAAAGAACATATGTGATTAACTAATATTAAAACTATTCAAATGAATAATAATTGTTCTTGAAGTATTCTGCCAAACCATCTTCATCAATATACCATTTCAATTTATATATAGATCAATCACATCTATTAATTAAGGAAATTATAAATATGCATTCCAAAATCCTGTGATTGCTTTTTAATTAACTATTTATTCGAAGTCAACTTATTTAACTAAAATTTTCAAGTTTGGAATTTATACCAAAAATTAGGAAATGGGTCTTAGAATGTACCGGTCAAAAATCGGATGATGATTCTAGGATCAGCGCGAGGAAAGGATGATGATTCCATGAACGGCGGCCGAAAAAATCAATTCTGCCCAAAACTACGCAATTCATACATCCTTAGACTCGAATTTTCACAGGGAGCTCAATTTTATCGTCTGTTTGTTGAGCCAATGGCTAGTTTGGCTGGAATAAGCATCGATAGTCGCTTGGTACCGCCATTAATGGTAGTTTCACCATTCGAGCTTCGTTGTCGGAATTGACAGAGGAGAAACGATCGCATAAGTGAGGGGAGTCAATCGGTTCCCATCCTTAACGTTAAAACTGTCGAAAATGGCGAGAAATCATCGGAGATCGAAAAGCATGGACTGTGGATGAAAATGGGCCCAATTCGCGTCAATGGAGGCCCTTTCCGCGTGAGAGGTGGTCGAAAACGTGATCAGCAGCACCAGACGAGTCGACCGCCACCTTGCTCTCGTCGACTCGTCTGTTGCTGGGCCGTAGAAAGAAAAAGGAGAGAAAGGAGAAAAAAAAAGGGTTTCTAGAGTTTTCTTGGTCATTTCGGTTCGATTCGAATCGATTTGGTCCAATTCAGGGATTTGGGTCAATTTTGCTTGGTTTACGAGTTTTTCACTTGGTTTTCAGAAAAATTCAAACTGGTTTACGGGTCTGGTATAGCAATAAATAAATATTTTTCGCTAAATTTCATTGGTTGAAATTTACAATTAAATTTTGAAATGAAAAAATTTTGAAAAAGATTTTCTGGGTTGTTTCAATATCAAAATATATTTGTATTATAAATTTATAGTTTGATTATTTATTATTGATTATTTGGTTAAAACTAAAAAACTTGAAATATCATGTGTTATATTAAATATCCAATCACATTACATCTTTGAGAAAATAAATTTATTTTGGTATTAAAAATTCTTAAATTATTTTTCATGGTTTTTTCTTGTGTATTTGAAATATTTATACTATTTTATATAATAATTTAGTTTTACAAAAATGTTAAAAGAAAAAATTAAGGACATACTCCGGTATTCAAATACAATAAATAATCACATGTACTATGGAAATTAAAGTTTAAACAAATATTCATGGACACCATTAAAGATAAATATTAAAGTTTAAACAAATACTCATGGACACCATTAAAGATAAATATGTGTCACGACCCGATTCCGTGGGCCGAACCAGCACTAGGACCCAGGTAAGCATAAGGCCCCGAGGCCCGTAGTAAGCCTAAATTTCAATTCATGCATGCCACACAGATTATTAGGAACGGTAAGCCCATATAAATTAGAATATATACAATAATATCACAATCATGCCCAGTCTCAATTATCTTGAATACAATTTAATCAGGGCCTACGTCACATTTGTAACATGGGCTACCAGTTCATATGCATTTAATTAAACAATAAAATCATCCAATTAAAAATACGCAATTCCCTACAGCTACGGAGTTCAACAATAATTTGGAAGTAGAGTAGTGTATATATTTAATAACACAAATTAGCTAATAATAATAATAATAATAATAATAATAATAATCATCCAATGAATTTACTTTTGTAGCTCTGCGAGGAAAATTATAGACTTTCAGTCGAATCAACTGCTTCCTACTACCTGAGAAGTTTGGACAGAGGGGGGTGAGTTTTGCAACTCAATGAATAATAGTAAATAATACACATTACAAACATTCACGTAAAATGCACTCTAATATTCTAAAATGAGCATACAACAGTCAGTCATATGGCACAACACTAGCACCCACAAGTAATGTCACCTTCAAATAATCAAGCAAGTGGAAATTAGTCAGTGGCGCCATCTAAAACCCCAACGAGCCGTCCTCATACGTGTGCACCAGGGAGCTGATCCCCATATCTGGCCGACCAGTCTAATCCTCACTTGACTAGCCCTATCATTGTTTTTTTATTCTCTCTTTTATTTTCCATACCAACAGGAGGTCACTCTGTGGTTTTCCATATCATCCATATCATATCACCAGGTGCACACGAGAGCGCCGATCTCCCATACGGCCAACGGTCTCATAGACCGTCCTCACAAACCCATGGTGACCCACTTCATCCCAATTCCACACATACAAGGCACAATAATTCACAGCAGAAGTAATCAAACAAGCCACTTTACATAATACATAAGTTCATCTCAATGCGGAACCGTAATTATATAGTAACATATTATATTTATAAAATATGTATAAAATATATTGATGATATTAAAATAAATATATAAAAAAAATTAAAATTTTGTTTATATATATATATATATATATATATATATATATATATATATAAGGTACATAAATGCTATGCAAATGCAATACTGATATGTATTATTTATTATTACTAACAGAGGCGGAGGATGAAGTTTTAACTTTGATTTTGGCCAAAAGGAGGAATAGTCGGGTCTGAGCGATCTAAGGAATTTAAGAATAACAAAAGAAAATGACTACATCAAACAAATAGGAAATACAGGAATCGCTCTAATAAATTATCTACATATTTGATTTCTATAAATAATCTAATTTCTACCGAAATTTCAGCAACACCTCCCCTAAAAAATGACTATCCACCTGCTAAAACATCAACTTATCATATATTTATCCAATTCACACCGCTCATCGGTCGGACAATCAATCAAGTCAAATTTTCCATCCTTCTTCAATCACAACATCACCACACAATAATAATTTTATAATTACAATAACATTGCATCTAAACTAGCTTAATCCACACTTTAATTCCATTAATATATCATTATCAAGGTTCCTTAATTAAATGAATACTAATGAAATATATGTTGGAATATAATCAATGCAAAACTAAATTAGCCAACCACAAATACTAAAAATCAACACATTTCTGAAAATAGCCGAAGATTAATTTATATACCCAAAATAATGCTACTGGAATTTACCTGGCTGGAGATGGAAGCTGTGCACGCTGAAACAAAGAGAAAGAGGGAGAACAGTCGCTAAGTTGACCAGGTTGGGCGGCTATGCTCACTGGAACTGCAACCAGATGAAATGTGACTTCAAGCGGTGGTGGTCGACGATGGAGGTCGTGGTGAGCGACAGATCGAGGTGAAGTCGTAGTCCTTCCTACGACTATCCTCCTCGCTGGGTTCGAACGGAGAGAGGGACGGTGCTGGCGAAGCTGCTGCGACGAGGAGCGGCGAAGGGGTGGTGCGCGAGGGAGGTCTGCTCCGATCTGTGGAGTTGGGAATTGGTTGCAGCTCCAACTCTCCCCAGAAACAGAAACGCAGAGGAAAGAAAGAAAGAAAGAAAAAGAATAAGAAGAGGAGGGGAGAGACGGCGGCGGCAGGGGAGGATGTTGGTCGCCCGTGACTGGAACACGCAGAATGGGGAAGGGGAGAGTAAGCGCTGGAAAATAAGGAAGAGGGGAGAGTTCTAGAAGTGGTTTCGTTGAATTTGGGCTGATTTGGTTCAATTCAAGTTTGGTTCATTCCAAATCGTGGTTTTCATTTGATTTTCAATTTTTCAGCCGGTTTTGTTCGATTTATCACTATACAAATTATTGATTTACATTTAACTAATTAAATAAATTTTCTAGGGTGTTGGTTTATTAAATTTAAATGAAAAATTTTTGAAAATAAAAATTCGTGTTATTTCAGTCTTCCCCCCTTATAAAAATTCGTCCTCGAATTTGGAAAGAAACAAATAAGGGTAATAGTATGCACAAAGTATATAAAAGCAACAAAGAAAGGTCGTAATCCATACAAAGAGAAATAGTTTGAACTCAATTACCAGCAAAACAAGAATGCTTTATACAGAAGGAAAAAGATGAGGGTATTCTCTTTGCATTTCAACTGCCACTTCCCATTTGTATTCCTCTATGGAATGATTCCTCCACAAAACTTTAACCATAGGAATCTCTTTAGATCGGAGTTTACGAATCTAGAAGTTGAGAATTTTAATCGGCGTTTCCTCATATGCCAAATCTTCACCAACCAGAACCTCTTGGGGTTCCAACACATGAGATGGATCCGGAATGTATTTCCTTAGCATGGATACATGAAAAATCATGTGTACGTGAGAAAACTCGTTAGGCATTTCTAGTTGGTAAGCTACTTCCCTAATCCTTGTAATTGTAGGATACGGTCCAATATACCTAGGAGCTAATTTCCCTTTCTTACCGAAACGAATGACACCCTTCATAGGAGATACTTTCAGGAAGACCAAATCACCCTCTTGAAATGTCACTTCTCTATGCTTAGGATCCGCATAGCTTTTCTGTTTATCAAACGCTGCTTTGATCCTTTCCCGAATGATAGGGACCTTCTCAGATGTGACTTGAATTAATTCGGGTCCTACCAATTGTCTATCTCCTACTTCTTCCCAACAGATAGGAGATCTGCACTTCCTGCCGTATAGGGCTTCATAAGGCACCATGCCTATACTTGCTTAGTAACTGTTATTACAAGCAAACTCAATTAATGGTAAGTGCATGTCCTAATCTCCTCCAAAATCTAATAGCACATCCAAAGCATGTCCTCTAAAGTTTGAATAGTCCTCTCATATTGCCCATCAGTCTGCGGATGGAAAGCTGTACTAAAGTCAAGCCGGGTTCCCAAAGCTCTCTACAATGACTGCCAGAATCTCGAAGTGAATTGTGTTCGCCTGTTAGAAATGATAGATACCGGAACCCCATGAAGGCGCATTATCTCCTTAACGTATAACCTTGCCAACCTGTCAGCATTATAAGAGGATCACACTGGTAGAAAATGAGCTGTCTTGGTAAGTCGATCCACTATCACCCAAATTGAATCTAGCCTCCTGGCGTTTTTGGTAGTCCTACCACAAAGTCCATAATAATCCTTTCCTATTTCCATTCTAGTATCGTTATTTGTTGCATTAATCCAGAAGCTCTTTAATGCTCTGCTTTTACTTGCTGACAAGCGAGACATCTAGACACAAATTCTGCTACATTCTTCTTCATTCCAGTCCACCAATAATTCTCCTTCAAATCTCGGTACATTTTAGCAGTACCCGGATGCACATTATAAGCAGCATAGTGGGCTTCATCCAAGATCTCCTTTCTAAGATTATCGATATCGGGTACACAAAGGTGAGTACCCTTTCTGAGTACTCCATCATCATCTATCACAAAGTTTCCTGACCCACCGGTAATTATTTCTTGCACAATTCTTTGTATTTGCGGGTCTCTATCTTGTGCAGCTTTAATTCTGTCAAAAAGCATTGGTCTTATTCTGAAATGAGACAACAAACAATTTGAAGCAGGTATTTCCAGTTTAAGGCCCTCATCAAACATTTTATCCAATTCCCGAATTAACGGTCTTCTTTCCGCCGAAATGTGAGTTAAGCTTCCTAACGATTTTCGACTTAGAGCATCGGCCACTACATTAGCTTTCCCAGCAATATACTGAATGGTGCAGTCATAATCCTTAAGGAACTACATCCAGTGCCTCTATCTCAAATTTAAATCCCTCTAATCAAAAATATACTTCAAACTTTTATGATCAGTAAATATCTCACAAGATACACCATATAAGTAATGCCTCCATATCTTTAATGCAAAAAATGATTGCTGCCATTTCCAAATCGTGAGTGGGATAATTCTGCTCATGCTTCTTCAACTGTCTGGAAGCATTTGCAATAACTCGACCATGCTACATCAAGACACATCCCAACCGCACTCTGGATGCATCACAAAACACTATATAGCCTTCATTGCCTGATGGTAAGGCTAATACTGGAGCGGTAGTCAAGCACTCTTTGAGCTTCTAAAAACTTGTTTCACAAGAATCAGACCATACAAACTTGGCATTCTTCTGTGTTAGTTTTGCTAATGGAGCTGCTATTCCAGAAAAATCTTAAACAAAACGACGATAATAGCTAGCTAAACCCAGAAAGCTACGAATTTCCATGACTATAGTCGGTCTAGGTCAGTTGATAACTGCCTCAATTTTCTTGGGATCAACCATGATTCCATCCTTAGACACCACATGACCTAAGAAATTTACATTTTCTAACCAGAATTCACATTTAGAAAACTTAGCATATAACCGATGCTCCCTTAGAGTTTGTAGCACAATCCTCAGATGGTGTATGTGATCTGCTTCAGTTCTAGAATAAACTAGAATGTCATCTATGAACACGATCACAAACTGGTCCAAGTAAGGCTTGAACACACAATTCATCAGATCCATAAATGCTGCTGGGGCATTGGTAAGTCCGAAGGACATAACAAGGAACTCATAGTGACCATATCTGGTTCTAAAAGCCGTTTTAGGAACGTCTTGTTCTCTGATTTTTATCTGATGATAACCAGATCTAAGGTCGATCTTTGAGAAACAGGTAGCTCCTTGCAATTGATCGAATAAATCATCAATCCTAGGGAGCGAATGCTTGTTTTTCACAGTCACCTTGTTCAACTGCCTATAATCGATACATAGGCGAAGTGAACCGTCTTTCTTCTTCGCGAAAAGGACCGGAGCACCCCAAGGTGAAGTGCTTGGTTTGATGAAGCCTTTATCTAACAATTCCTGCAACTGCTCCTTAAGCTCTTTTAATTCTGCAGGTGCCATCCTATAACGTGGCATAGATATAGGTTCTGTGTCGGGAACTAGATCAATGCAGAATTTAATTTCTCGATTTGGAGGAAGACCGGGTAATTCTTCTAGAAACACGTCCAAAAACTCATTCACGATCGGCATCTCTTCAACTTTACAGATTTCTGTCATAGTTTCCTTTACGAGTGCTAAATACCATTGGCAACCTTTTCCCAACATCCTTCTAGCGCTTATTGCAGAAATCAAATTGTAAGGAGCTACATTCTTATCCACCCTATAAATAAGCTTCTTACCATCTGGTAGATTAAAAATAATTTCTTTCTTTTTACAGTGAACCTCTGCATCATACATCGATAACCAATCCATACCCAGAATAACATCAAAATCGATCACATTTAAAATAATTAAATTCGCAAATAAATCTATGCCTTCAAGAACAATAGGGCAGTCCAGAATGACTGTATTAGTGTAAATGGGTTCACTTAAAGGAGTAGATATCAGCAAAGGAAAGTCTAGCTGATCGGGTACTTTATCTATTTTCGTAGCAAACCTAGGAGATGCAAATAAATGGGTGGCACCAGGATCAAACAAAAATCGTGCCTCAAAAGAACAAATAATAAGAATACTTGCCCCCACAGCATTGGATGTTTGGGCATCTCCCTGAATCAAGTGAAAAGGTCGAGATTGTGCTCCTGTAGCTTATAAAGTTCGCCCGGGACTCTGGCCTCTGCCTCTACCAATAAAACTACGGCCATGCTAGCCTGTAAATCTGGAACCCGATGCAGAAGGTGTAGAAAAGGGGGTCTAGACACACTACCTATAGTGGACTATGGGTGGTACATATCGTGGCTGAGGAAGTGGGTAGTCTCTAGCATAATGTCCAGTTTGGTAACATCTAAAGTAGACAGTAGCATCAAAATTACATCTTCCTTTATGAACTTTACCACATTTGTGACAAGAAGTTACACTAGATCTGCTAATGCCCGAACTGTACCCACTACTGGAACCAATGGTATAAGTACTTTTTCTCGGCCAAAGTTTCTTCTTATCTTTCCTTCTACCAGTACTTCCCTTTCCTTGGAATTGAGAATGTGAAGACTGTGTACCCATGGCAAAGGATCCACTCATCCTAACACACCTAGATTCCCAAATGGAGCTACGGTTCTGTTACCTTTTCTATATGAAATAACCCCGTCAGAAATATACTTAGTCTCCATCTGCCTAGCTGAGTCAACTATGGCGTTAAAGTATTGCTCCCTCTGCTGAAATAGAGTAGCATATACTGCATTCAGCCCACTAATAAATCTATATATTTTAGTGCCTTCATCAGATATGGACCCTAGAGCATATCTACTTAACTCTATGAACCTGGAGGCGTACTCATCCACTGACATATCAACCTGAACCAATGACTCAAATTCTCTCATTCTTGCCCTCCTAGTCCCTTCTGGTACAAAGCGATTCATAAAGAGAGTAGAAAACTATTGCCAGGACATCCCAGTAGAAGAAGGTTTAACATAATCTCTAAACAATATCTCCGCTATTCCCTCCATTCTACAGCCCGTAAACACAATAGACCTCTCATCATCACAGCCTAACTCAACCCAAAATTCTCTGATTCTGGCCAAAAACAAGTGAGCATCCTCAGTCCCTGTGAACTTAGGCGGCTTATACCGGATAAATCTGTTGTAAACCGTATCATTAGTGACCCTCGGAACAATAGGGGGTGGAGCCGACTGAAATGGATATGCTATCGGTTCGGGTACGGGAGGGGGCATTTGTTGTTACTGCTGCTGTTGCTGAGCTTGAAAGAACTGCTGTTGTTGCATCAACATATTATTCATCGCAGCTATAGCCTGCTGAAGCCCCGTCATCAATGTGTTTATTTCTAAAGGATTTCTAGCCATATTTTCCTCATTTCGATTTTCCTGAACGTCTTCATTTTGATTAACTACATTTGTAGCAGGTCTACCCCTTCATCGTCTAGGGATAGCTGGATGCCTGGAAGAGGCTTCATTTGGAGCATCTTGCTCCGCATTATCGAGTGCTCTCCTCTTATTATTCATCATGCTGAAATTCAAAGTATAAAGTGGAATTTATCAGCACATAACAAGTCCAATCCTATTAACATCAATTATATCTTTAGCTTAACTTAAAATATGACACTAAAGGTAATCACGCTATAATTAAGAGGCAAAATGATACTATATCAAGACGTGACAGAAATAACTCCGCAATCATTTCTAAAATCATAGACTTATGCTCTGAGACCGCCTTTGTCACGACCCGATTCCGTGGGCCGGACCGCACTAGGGCCGAGGTAAGCATAAAGCCCCCGAGGCCCGTAGTAAGCCTAACTTTCAACTCATGCATGCCACACAGATTATTAGGAACGGTAAGCCCATATAAATTAGAAAATATACAATAATATCACAATAATGGCTCAGTCGCAATTATCTTGAATACAATTTAATCAGGACCTAATCACAATACGTCACATTTGTAACATGGGCTACCAGTTCATATGCGCTTAATTAAATAATAAAATCATCCACTTAAAAATACACAATTCCTTACAACTGCGGAGTTCAACAATAATTTGGGAGTAGAGTAGTGTATATATTTAATAACACAAATTAGCTAATAATAATAATAATAATAATAAAAAGTTATGAATTTACTTTTGTAGCTCTAAGAGGAAAATTAAAGAGTTTCAGTCGAATCAGCTGCTTCCTACTACCCACAAGTAATGTCACCTTCAAATAATCAAGTAAGTGGAAATTAGTCAGTGGCACCACCTAAAACCCCAACGTGCCATCCTCTCACATGGCTTGCCCTCTCATACGTGTGCACCAGAGAGCCGATCTCCCATATCTGGCCGACTGGTCTAATCCTCAGTTGACCAGCCCTCTCATTGTTTTTTCATTCTCTATTTTCTTTTCCATACCAACAGGAGGTCACTCTGTGGTTTTCCATATCATCCATATCATATCATCAGGTGCACACAGGGGCGCCAATCTCCCATACGGCCAACGATCTCGTAGACCGCCATCACAAACCCATGGTAACCCACTTCATCCCAATTCCACACATACAAGGCACAATAATTCACAGCACAAGTAATCAAGCAATCCACTTTACATAATACACAAGTTCATCTCAATGCGCAACCGTAATTATATAGTAACATATTATATTTATAAAATATGCATAATATATATATATATATATATATATATATATATATATATATATATATATTATATATATATATAAGGTACATAAATGCCATGCAAATGCAATACTGATATGCATTATTTATTATTACTCACAGTTGCGAAGGATGAAGCTCTAACTCTGATTTTGGCCGGAAGGATGAATAGTCAGGTCCGAGGGATCTAAGGAATTTAAGAATAATACAGGAAAATAACTACATCAGACAAATAAGAAATACGGGAATCGCTCTAATAAATTATATACATACTTGATTTCTATAAATAATCTAATTTCTACCGAAATTTCGGCAGCACCTCTCCTAAAAAATAGACTATTCGCTTGCTAAAACATCAACTTATCATATATTTATCCAATCCATACCGCCTATCCGTCGGGCAATCAATCAAGTCAAATTTTCCATCCTCCTTCAATCACAACGTCACCACTCAACAATAATTTTATAATTACAATAATATTGCATCTAAACTAGCTTAATCCGCACTTTAATTCCATTAATATATCATTATCAAGGTTCCTCAAATAAATGAACACTAATGAAATATATGTTGGAATATAATCAATGCAAAACTAAATTAGCTAACCACGAATACTAAAAATCTACAAATTTATGAAAATATCCCAAGATTAATTTATATACCCAAAATAATGCTGCTGGAATTTACTTGGCCGGAGACGGAAGCTGTGCACGCCGAAACAAAGAGAAAGAGGGAGAACAGTCACTAAGTTGACCAAGTCGGGGGTTATGCTCACAAGAACTGCAAGCAGATGAAACGCGACTTCAAGCGTTGGTGGTCAACGGTGGAGGTCGTGAAGAGCGACAGATCGAGGCGAGGTCGCAGTCCTTCCTACGACTGTCCTCCTCGCTGGGTTCTAATGGAAAGAGGGATGGTGCTTGCGGAGCTGCTGCGACGAGGAGCGGCGGAGGGGTGGCACGCGAGGGAGGTCTGCTCCGATCTGTGGAGTTGCGAACTGGTTACAGCTCCAACTCTCGCCAGAAACAAAAATGTAGAGGAAAGAAAGAAAGAAAGAAAGCAAGAAAAAGAATAAGAAGAGGAGGGGAGAGACGGCGGGGGCAGGGGAGGATGTGGGTCGCGGGTGACTGGAACATGCAGAATGGGGAAGGGGAGAGTGAGCGTTGGAAAATAAGGGAAGAGAGGAGAGTTCTAGAAGTGGTTTTGGGTGAATTTGGGCTGATTCGGTTCAATTCAAGTTTGGTTTGGTCCAAATCATGGTTTTGATTTGATTTTTGATTTTTCAGCCGGTTTTGTTCGATTTATCATTATTCAAATTATTGATTTACATTTAACTAATTAAATAAATTTTCTAGGGTGTCGGTTTATTAAATTTAAATGAAAAATTTTTGAAAATAAAAATTCGGATTATTTCAATATGATTGTTGATTGATTTAGTAATTAATTCGTTTTGAAATTGTGAAATAATTTAATGTAACCGAGATTTAATCGAATGTAAACTTTTTATATCAGCAAAAAAAAATGTTGACTACACTCGTTATTCGTACTCATTCAATTTTTTATGTCCTTTTTTACTTATTATTTACACTCTTTTTTATTTTTTTAATATTAAATGTTGATTATAATTTTTATCTGATATTATTTAAATTGTTATGATGTTAAAATAAAATTTCATATAAGATTAATGTAAATATAACGATTAATTAATAAAACAGCAGTGTCTACACACACACATTTTAGATTAATTTATATCATTTATCTAAAATTCATTATCGCTATAATGTCATCTAATAAATATGTTTCAATATATATAGATACACAGATATAAGAATAAAATATGACATATATTTTTAAAATTAAATTTTTTAACTGTCCTTTATCCTACATACAGATATGTTCATTTTATTTAAAAATAAATTTTAAAGGTAAAAATTAAAAATTTTGAAAGACTTAACTGCGTATATTCATTCTATTTGAAAATTTATTATAAAAAAAATATTTTTTTCTTTTTTTATCTCTCTCCTAAATAAAATATTTTATATTATAATAAAAATAGAATCAAATATTTAAAAAAATAAATTTATAAAATAAAATATATAATTTTCAAATGTCTCATTATCGTATATATTTATGAAAAAAATAATATATTCACACTGTTTTTCTTTTTGAAAACAATATCATGTGTTATATGAAATATCCGTGTTATATTAAATATCCAACCACATTACATCTTTGAGAAAATAAATTTATGTTCGTATTAAAAGTTCTAAAATTATTTTTTTCACTGCTTTTCTTGTGTTTTTGAAATATTTATATTGTTTTATGTAATAATTTGGTTTACACAAATGTTAAAAGAAAAAATTAGGTACATACTCCGGTATTAGAATACAATAAATAATTACATTTAATATAGAAATTAAAGTTTAAACAAACACTCATGGACACCATTGAATATAAATATGATTGTTGATTGATTACTAATTAATTCGTTTTGAAATTGTGAAATAATTTAATGTAACCGAGATTTAATCAAATGTAAACTTTTTACATCAATTTAAAAAATTTATTTAAAAAAAGTCAATTGATTAATATCATAATTTATCAATTATTAAAACTCATGTTATTCAATAAACTACAATTATTATCAATTATTCAAAATGATATTTTAGGATTTCTAAAATTTCATTAAGGTTATTATAGGTAATCCCATTATTCCTGTCACGACCCATTTCCATGGGTTGGACCGACACTATGGCCTTGTACATATGGCTACATAATTTAAATAATTGCTAACTCTAAAATTTATTTTCTAGCTCTGCGAGGAAAGAGACAGAGCTTTAATTGGGTTTAGAAGGATCTATTTCCTGAAAGGTTAAAGAGAAGACATGTGAGTTTATTAATAAATAATAGTTATTACACAACAAATGCATTCACACAAACGTGCAAATGTTTCAATCTAGTCATCCAACTAGTTATATGCTCACACAGACAGCCACACAAATGACATCACAATAGCACTTAAAATTATTAACATCTTCACATAATCACATCACGTGGAAATTAGTCAGTGGCGTCACTGAAACCCCCAATGAGCCGTCCTCCCACATGGCCCATCCTCTCATGACGTGTGCACTAGGGAGCCGAGCCCCCGCACATGGCTGACCGGTCTAATCCTCACTTGACCAGTACTCTTATCGTTTTTCCATACTCTCTTTTCTTTTCCATACCAACAGGAGGCCACCCTGTGGTTTATCCATATTATCCATATCATATCATCAGGTGCACACGGGGGCGCCGATCTCCCATGCGGCCAACGGTCTCATAGATCGCCCTCACAAACCTATGGTGACCCACTTCATCACAACTCCACACGAACAAAGCATACCATTATCACATCACAATTAATCAAACACTGCAATTTAATATAAGCATAACAAACAAGTAAATATCATGATGCAACTGCACAATTAGACATTTACATTCAATTACAATTAAGTAAAGGAGTAGTAATTTAACAATATAATATAATAATTGATTCTCGAAATAAATAAATAAATAATAAAATAGAGAACTTTATTTGTTATATATCAAGTTCAAGAATTAATCTAAATAAACCTGATAACTTAATTATCAATTATGACTAGCCTAGATTCTATCCAAAATCCAGCAGGACCTCCCCTAAAATTTGACTAAACCACAATTCAACAATATAATATCAAAGCCCATCCATCAGGCAATTCACATCAACTCATCTCGTCCGCCATAACCTTATTTATCAATCATTTGATTACTCAATTCACACAGCCTATTCATCGGGCAGTCAATTCAACCAACCCATTCGCTTTAGGCTACATCGTCATCCATCACACACACACACACATATGCACTTAATAAGTCCCAACTAACTAATTAATAAGTCATATTAGCCTTCGAGCATATTTCAATGATATTAATAAGTGTTCTATATTTGATTACCAAATAACTAAACATTTATAATAAAATTTGGTTCACCAAGTTAAATACACGTACTCTCATTGATAGTTTCTATATTATACTTACTCGTCTAAGTCTTAGATTTTAATTTCCCCCTAATAATATTTTGATAAAACTCCTAGGTTAACCAACATAAACATTAGCTAAGAATTCTCATTTCAATATCAAATCTTCTAATAATAACTAATATGCATGAAATATAATTAGCAATAATCAAAATAATTTGCTTCTTACAATACGCCCCTGACTAATTCCTAGCAAGAATTATATCTAACTAATTATTTTTTAGAATTCAATTTATTCAACTATAAATTTTAAATTCGAAATTTATACTGAAAATAGGAGAATAGGTCTTAGGGGTACCGCTTGAGAATCAAACTACAATTCCACAATCCGTGTGAAGAGGAGGTCATTTTGCATCTTGAAGCTTCGCCGGAGCCTCATCGGACCGTCGCTGCCGCCGCCGTACACGGTGGCCGAAAAATCGTGCCTCTGCTGGATTTGAGCGGCGCTTATACCCCTAGACTCAAAAATTCACTAGGAATTCAAATCCATGCTTCGTTTGTGCATTTGGTGAGCCGTTCGATCGGAATCAAGCTCGACAGCTGCTCCACCATCACCTTCAATGGCACTTCCACCATACGGGCTCCATCTTCAAAGTTAATAGAGGGGAAACATTTTGGAGGTGACTAGGAGTTGATTAGGACCCTTCTCGGTGTCTGAGATCAACAGAACAATGAGATTTCACTGGAAAATCGAAGGAGAGGGTGCTATCAATGGAAGCTGTACAATTCACGTCGATCGAAGCTCATTCCGAACGCCAGGCACCGGCGAATGGACTACTGGCTCTAGGAGGGTCCACCTTGCTCTCGTCAGCATTGGCCGAAAACACAATGCAACGAGGGAGGGGGGTATCGCGCGACGCAGGAGAGGAATGAAAGAGAGGAGAGAAAAATGGGGCCAATGATAATTTGGCAATATTCTAGGGGCTTCTAGATCATTCCGATTCGATTCGAACTGGTTTGGTCCAAATCAACTATTCGACTCGATTTTAATTTGGTTTTTGAGTTCTTCACTTGGTTTTCAGAAATTTTAAGCCGATTTACAGTTCTGGTTTAACAATGATTAAATATTTGCCGTATATTCTCATTTTATTCTTACTGGTCAATTTATTTAATTGATTTAATCAAATTTTATATCTTTCTTCAATTTATTCACCAATAGTTGCATTATAATAATATTAGAGTTTAGGATGATCAAGTCAAGTAGTAAATATAATTTTTATGGTTATTTTGAGTGATTCAACATTGATTTTTAAGAAGTTTAGATTGTTTCTAGTTAGAAGTTCCAATATTATGTTTTGGGCTTGAGCCCAACCTCGTAAACTTGGGTTCGGATCAAAATTATATGGTATTTGCAGCTCATACAGTCAAAATTTCTAATTTTTGATTTAAGAAAAAAATTCAAAAGTTTTGAAAATAAAATTACGGGGTGTTTCAATCTCCCTGCCTTATAAAAATTCGTCCTCGAATTTTAGAAATGAGCAAGAAATAGGGATACAACTAGGAAGAAAGCATATAAAGATATTTAGTAGATAGATCATCATTTTATTAATATCAAAGAATAAATGAATGAGAGGTTTCATGATAACTCAAACCCCTAAAACTAGTAAACAAGGTTCCATCACACTCAAAATGTATTCGTTCAACCATCTGTTACATCTATTATCACTTGATTAAAACTCACAGGAAACTTAAGTCTATTACCATATCCTCCAATTTCTATCATCAGTTAGCTACTGAAATCTTTAGAAAATCTTTCTTTGGTAAAATTCCATAATAAAATCGGGTTTAGCAGTAAAATACATAATGTATATATATATTTTTATAAATTTAACAAAAACACATATTTAATAAAAGCAAAATACATATTTATAAAGATAAAACATGTAGTTTGCAAAAAAAAAAAAAAAAAAAAAAAACGAATGAAATCTAATTTATTCATGATAAGATTTAACCCATTTTATTCACATATGCTATTACTAAAACTCGTCTCGATCAAAAGTTTGAAAACCATTACTTAAATCCAAATTTTTAAGAAAAAATAGTCTTGTAACTTTTGTTGTCTATAGTATCATAGGGCAATTTGAGCTCACTCTGTTGGTTCTTATCTATAAAAGTCCTATTCTCCTCATAACATCTTTTACCATACACTAGTACATCTAGTTCCTAAACTAAGGGACCTCTCTGTGCTCTGTAGCTATCTTACGGCTACAAAGATTTTAATGTTTTCTACTAAACCATCAATCTCCCTCAAATCTTCTTAAGTTACTCTAAAACTTGTCATCAAAATTGATCTTCATAATAACATCTTTTGCTAATTCCTTTTCAATTCTCTTAACTCTTTTCTTTTTAATATCCTTCCATTCCACCTATGTTGCTTATCAGTCTATTGTAAAGATACTTGAGTACTCTTATAAATTATTTCGTCTACTAATCATCGTTAATCATGCTCTATCTAATCATCAATAATTCAACCTCGTATTTATTACTTACCTTAAATATTCACCTTTATCTAATAACTATCAATACAAAGGTTTTTCAAAAAAAAATTTCCTTAATTCTCGACCTAATACTACCTTACGATCCAAATATTACATCAAGTTGATCTCAATAACTCAACTTTCTTTACCAAATTTTGTATTTAACTAAATAATTTATTTATTTCTATATGGAATTTCAGTTTATACCTCAATTATAACAAAATAACAAGTCTCTAATCAGCATCTACCATACATAAAATGATCATTTCATTTTCCATCAAAGTTTTAAAATATGAAATCAATTCCCTCACTTTATATCACCACTCAAACTAATGGCTAAACAGTTGCTACAGTACTAAAAATTCCAATAGAAGCAACAATCTACCTATTTCTATATCTTTATCAATTATATTTACAATAAGAATTCAATCCATATGTCAACTTACTTACCTCATCTATCTTTAATCAATTAATCCTTTCTTTATTCAAGTCTACTAAGGTATTTATAAATTACTTTGATTTGTCTACCACTTGCTCCTAACATATATTACCACTGGTGATATATATCATTCCTATACCCTTAAACCATTCAAGTCCATTCCTAATGTTATTTCTTCCATTTCTTACATTAAACAGTTTTGCATTCTAAATCTAGTTGCAACCTAGCTTCTAAACCAAAATTGTCTCCTCAAACCTTTCCAACGTTTTACATTCTTAACTTGACTACTAATTGTCTACCTACTTATTATTAACATCACCATTTATCATTGCTCCCCTTTATCTTATTCTTCTTAAAACTTTCTTTTTAAGTACTAACTACACTCATGATCATTTCAATTTGTTATCTCATCTAATTAACCCCATGATATGAATAGACAACTTCCGAAAATAACTTTCTACATATATAATCAATTTCAAATTATTCATCATAACATAATTTAAATTCAAAATCAAAATGGGGTTTTAAATTCAATTAACAAGCAGATAAAATGATACAAAGTTTATATTCTGAATAAGCTCTAAAGAAATTCAGTAGCTGTGCTGAATATTTGATCACATATTCCTAATTACCTTAAAATTATTATCTATGTTCATGAATCTGCCATATCAATGAAAATCCTATTAAACTCTACACAATCCTCCTCACTGAGACGAATAGAGTTCACATGAAAAGTAGTGCACTGGTTGATCAGGCCAATCCACTACTGTCCAGGTATTACTCTATCCTCTAGCCTAAGGGTTGATATTTGATTTATCTCCTATGGGTATTACAATAAGTTTATCATATTGTACACTACTTTCACTTAAACCCCTAGTTATTTCTTCTACAGTCTATTGATCCATACAATCGGTGTGGGTTTTTCCACCTCATAGGGTCTAGTGCGTCTAGCATCCCTAGAGAGGAAAATCACAAAGTTTCTTTCCTTATGTCGGTTACGGTTGATCCCAACATAAAGAAATTCTCTATACTCCGCAGTTGTGTCCTAAGATTCTTACCTAAGCTCTGATACCAACTTTGTCACGACCCATTTCCATGGGCTAGACCGGCACTAGGGCCCAGGTAAGCTTAAGGCCCCTGACGCCCGTAGTAAGCCTGAATCACTAAAATTTCACTTTCTCAATATAAATTTCAAACATTAAGCCCATATAACTATGCAAAACAAATCTCGTAATTATATTATATCTCGGCCTAAATTCAACATCTTAAATATTTCACAGATCGAGCCCAATTTGCAATACATCTCTTTCATAATATGGGCTCACAGAATTATTTCTTCTATATTAATACAGGACTAAAAGTTTATAAATTCTACAACCGCGGAGTTCATAAGCAGATAGATTCTTGTATATATGGCTACATAATTTAAATAATTGTTAGCTCTAAAATTTATTTTCTAGCTCTGCGAGGAAAGAGACAGAGCTTTAACAGATTTTAGAAGAATCTACTTCCTGAAAGGTTAAACAGAAGACATGCGAGTTTATTAATGAAAAATAGTTATTGCATAACATATGCATTCACACAAACGTGCAAATGTTTCAATCTAGTCATCTGACTAGTTATATGCTCACGCAGATAGCCACACAAATGGCATCACAACAGCACTCAAAATTATTAACATCTTCACATAATCACATCACATGGAAATTAGTCAGTGGCGTCACCGAAACCCCCAATGTGCCATCCTCCCACATGGCCCATCCTCTCATGACGTGTGCACTAGGGAGCCGATCCCCCACACATGGCCGACCGGTCTAATCCTCACTTGACCAGCCCTCTCATTGGTTTTCCATTCTCTCTTTTCTTTTCCATACTAACAGGAGGCCACCCTGTGGTTTATCCATATTATCCATATCATATCATCAGGTGCACACGGGGACGCCGATCTCCCATGCGGCCAACGGTCTCATAGATCGCCCTCACAAACCTATGGTGACCCACTTCATCACAACTCCACACGAACAAAGCATACCATTATCACATCACAATTAATCAAACACTGTAATTTAATATAAGCATAACAAACAAGTAAATATCATGATGCAACTGCACAATTAGACATTTACATTCAATTACAATTAAGTAAAGGAGTAGTAATTTAACAATATAATATAATAATTGATTCTCGGAATAAATAAATAAATAATAAAATAGAGAACTTTATTTATTATATATCAAGTTCAAGAATTAATCTAAATAAACCTGATAACATCGTTATTAATTATGATTAGCCTAGATTCTATCGAAATTCCAGTGGAACCTCCCTTAAAATTTGACTAAACCATGATTCAACAATATAATATCAAGGCCCATCCGTCGGGCAATTCACATCAACTCATCCCGTCCGCCATAACCTTATTTATCAATCATTCGATTACTCAATTCACATAGCCCATTCAACGGGCAGTCAATTCAACCAACCCATTCGCTTTAGGCTACATCGTCATCCATCACACACACACACACATATGCACTTAATAAGTCCCAACCAACTAATTAATAAGTCATATTAGGCTTCGAGAATATTTCAAATGATATTAATAAGTGTTCTATATTTGATTACCAAATAACTAAACATTTATATTAAAATTTGATTCGCCAAGTTAAATACACGTACTGGCATTGATAGTTTCCATATTATACTTACTCGTCTAAGTCTTAGATTTTAATTTCCCCCTAACAATATGTTAATAAAACTCCTCGGTTAACGAACATAAACATTAGCTAAGAATTCTCATTTCAATATCAAATCTTCTAATAATAACTAATATGCATGAAATATAATTAGCAATATTCAAAATAAATTGCTTCTTACAATACGCCCCTGACTAATTCCGAGCAAGAATTATATCTAACTAATTATTTGTTAGAATTCAATTTATTCAACTATTAATTTTAAATTCGAAATTTATACTGAAAATAGGAGAATAGGTCTTAGGGGTACCGCTTAAGAATCAAACTACAATTCCACAATCCATGCGAAGAGGAGGTCATTTTGCATCTTGAAGCTTCGCCGGAGCCTCATCGGACCGTCGCTGCCGCTGCCGTACACGGTGGTCGAAAAATCGTGCCTCTGTTGGATTTGAGCGGCGCTTATACCCCTAGACTCAAAAATTCACCAGGAATTCGAATCCATGCTTTGTTTTTGCATTTGGTGAGCCAATCGATTGGAATCAAGCTCGACAGCCGCTCCACCATCACCTTCAATGGCACTTCCACCATACGATCTCCATCTTCAAAGTTAATAGAGGGGAAACGTTTTGAAGGTGAGTAGGAGTCGATTGGGACCCTTCCTGGCATTTGAGATCGACGAAACGGTGAGATTTCACCGGAAAATTGAAGGAGAGGGTGCTGTCGACGGAAGCTGTACCAATTCACGACGATTGAAGCTCGTTCTGTGTGACTGGTGAAGGGACTACCGGCTCTAGGAGGGTTGACCGCCACCTTGCTCTCGTCAGGCGATGGTCGGAAACATAATGCAACGAGGGAGGGGGGTGTCGCGCGAGGCAGGAGAGGAATGAGAGAGAGGAGATAAAAATGGGGCCAATGATCATTATTCTAGGGGCTTCTTGATCATTCCGATTCGATTCGAACCGGTTTGATCCAAATTAGCAATTCAACTCGATTTTTATTTCGTTTTTGAGTTCTTCACTTGGTTTTCAGAAATTTTAAGCCGATTTACGGTTCTGGTTTAACAATGATTAAATATTTACTGTATATTCTCATTTTATTCTTACTGGTCAATTTATTTAATTGATTTAATCAAATTTTATACCTTTCTTCAATTTATTCACCAATAGTTGCATTATAATAATATTAGAGTTTAAGATCATCAAGTCAAGTAGTAAATATAATTTTTATGGTTATTTTGAGTGATTCAACATTAATTTTTAAGAAGTTTAGACTTTTTCTAACTAAAAGTTCTAATATTTTCTTTTGGGGTTAAGCCCAACCCCGTAAACTTGGGTTCGGATCGAAATTATATGGTATTAGCAACCTATACAGTCAAAATATTTGATTTTTCATTTAATAAAAAAATTCAAAAGTTTTGAAAATAAAATTACGGGGTGTTTCAATTCCCTCTCATTCCCACTTTTATATATAGTATAGATAGATAGATTGTGCGAGTGAAAGGACAATTTATGGTAATATGATTATTGTCAAACTGAGATAACTTAATGAAGACAAATGAGATGAAATGATATCATTCTACCTCAAATAACATTCACTAATTTCGTGAAAACTCAAGCATGAGAAAAACCTTGAATCATTTTAGTCACCAAATTGATATTCTCTAGTTATTCATACTTCATAGGTTTTATTATGTTGAAACAATATGATTAAGCATTTGGTCACATGGAGAATTCTTAAAAATAATGTTAGCATATAACAATGTTACACAAGTTCCTATCCCACAGAGGTTATAGTTAAGAATTTTTTTTTCTTTTTTTCTATGAGAAGAAATAATTTATAGAAACAATTTTAGTCATTTCGATACTTTTTAATTCTATTATAACTCTCAATTTAAAATTTACACTCTAAATTCTTTTATTTTTCAAGTCACCTCCCTCTTTGTTAATTAATTCAAAAGTATCAGAGTACTCTGTTTTAGCCTGGAGACACTATGTCTTGGAGAAAACCTTGGAGTTTATATCAAGTGCCAACTGCCAAATACTCTACTAAAAATTTTGTTATCCTTATGGATCCACATTTTGCTTTCTAGTCAAAGCACAAAATTTAAAAGTGAATAATTAAGTTTGAGCAGTTCTAACTTAACCACACACAATGAGATGCTCATCCTTTCAAGATAGATACGAATTTAAACTTGCAGCTTCCTGGAAGTGGCCACCGAAAGTGCATCAGACAAAAAAGAAAAGGAATCACAAGCTCTAATTCTATAATGTCACCTAATAACTATGCTTCATTATTTATAGATACACATATATAAGAATAAAATATTACATATATTTTTAAAATTAAAATTTTTAACTGTCCTTTATCCTACACACAGATATGTTCATTTTATTTAAAAATAAATTTTAAAGATAAAAATTTAAAAATTTTGAAAGACTTAATTGTGTATATTCATTCTATTTGAAAATTTGTTACAAAAAAATATACCTTTTTCTTTTTTTATCTCTTCTCCTAAATAAAATATTTTAAAAAATAAATTCATAAAATTTTCAAAAGTCTCATTATCATATATATTTATGAAAAAATAATATATTCACACTGTTTTTCTTTTTGAAAACAATATCATGTGTTATATGAAATATCCATGTCATATTAAATATCCAATCAAATTACATCTTTGAGAAAATAAGTTTATGTTGGTATTAAAAATTCTTAAATTATTTTTTCACGGTTTTTTCTTGTGTATTTGAAATATTGAGCAGTTCTAACTTAACAACACACATCGTGATGCTCATCCTTTCAAGATAGATACGAATTTAAACTTGCAGCTTCCTAGAAGTGGCCACCGAAAATGCATCAGACAAAAAAGAAAAGGAATCACAAGCTCTAATTCTATAAAATGGGTTATGCCTCTATGGCCTTACGTAAGCAGGGAGAGGTGTAGAAATTTGGTGAACATGGCTTTTTGAAGCAACATAAAAAAAAAATTGGAATAGAAGCATTCACATTATTTAATGACTGCAGTAAAAGCAGAAAGCCGAGGCCTCATAACCATCATATTAATTAGCTTGCTAATTCGCAAAATCATTATAGTGGCAAGAAAACTATTGACCGCGAGGCAGCCTTCACGTATGGTGATTTCATAATTGCGGAATATCGTACCGACAAATCAATGCTAGCAGTGCGAGCACCGGCTATACCACCACCTCGTTATTTTTATTAGCTTGGTTGCGTGTGTACATACATGTTATATGTATATTGATGTAGGAAGATGAAATGTAATATTTTCATTGTGCTTAGCCAAAATATGCTCTTGACTTAGACTCATAAGAATAGAACCCATGTATAATTTTGGCCTTGTATTGGGAGTGGTTCAACCTTTCATTTCTTTCCGATTAATAAGGAGGTGGCTGGTAGCCAAGGAGGAGAAATGACATGGATTTTCCATGTATGATCGACTAAATAGTAGCGCTAAATTTAAACAATGCATCGAAGGAAAAGGAGTAGGACTAAGTCTATTTTCTTTTAGATTACTATAGATAGATTCAAAGGAGGTATAAATTCATGAGATTTTGTAAACATTAGCAACAAATAAAAGTAATTGTCTGGATACTTAAGTCACCATGGCCAGCACAGGATCATTCAAGGTTAAGGCTATAGCTGTGCTAGTCTTAGCTTTGTTTTCTTGTCTGGCCAATGGTGCACTCAGCCACACCGCTGTGGGTCTCCGTAATCGCCGTGCCCTTGGAGGAACGAGCGGTGCTGCAGTTACAGTTTTTGACGTCACAGAACATGGTGCTAAGGCAGACGATAAAACGAACAATGCAATGGTAAGACATATCAGAACTTTAAACTCTAACAGGGTTTTCAATGTAGCCATATCTTATATTAAGCACTAACGATGGAAATGTGATGTAGCCATTAATACAAACGTGGAAGGCAGCTTGCGAATCCACTGCTCCTGCAAAAGTTGTTATTCCAGATGGAACATTTTTAACAGGCCCTACAGTATTTCAAGGGCCGTGCGCAGGGCCTGTGATTTTTGAGGTGCAAGGGTATGTAAAGGCCAGCACTGATCTCAGCGAATATACTTCACCAGAATGGATGACCTTCGAATCTATCGACGGTTTAACTTTGACCGGTAAAGGAACTTTCGACGGCCAAGGACCCGTTGTTTGGCAATACAATGACTGCAAATCAAACGAGGATTGCCAGAAGCTTCCTGCTGTAAGCATCTAATTAATCAATTGTGTTGTTGTTTTTAATTATATAGTATTGAAATGATTTTTTGATTTTTTGGGATATCGTTTTAGTCGCTTAGGTTCCATAAAGTGACCAATTCAGAAGTTTCTAAGATCACCTCCCTCAATAGCATGTTCTTCCACTACCACGTTGTAAAATGTCAGAATGTTGCCTTCCACCATCTCACCATAACGGCTCCAGACGAGAGTCCGAACACCGATGGCATACATATAAGCGGTTCTAGTTCTATCAGTCTCACTGACAGTATGATTGGAACTGGTGATGATTGCGTCTCAATCGGAGATGGAACCACAAACCTTACAGTTTCCAAAGTTACTTGTGGCCCGGGACATGGCATCAGGTAATTAACTTTTTCTTTAAATCTTTTCTATTCTTGGGTACTTCCAATTTTTAAGAATAATATTATGAAATTTTCAATTTCTTTTTTCGTCATTGTGGTCTAGTGTCGGAAGCCTTGGCAAATATCCTAATGAGGACGATGTGAACGGGATTACTGTGATTAACTGCACATTTTCAAAGACTACAAACGGTGCTAGAATCAAAACATATTCCGATTCAGGTCCCAGCAATGCTTTTGGCATCGTTTACCAGGATATTATCATGAACGATGTAAAGAACCCGATTATCATAGATCAGAAATATGGTATCGAAGATAAGGAGGTAATTAATTCAGGGAATCCTATCAATAAAAAGATGAATTCTTATGACAACGTTTATTTAAAGTGTTGTGTAATATTATGCAGGCGCAACCATCTAATTCTAAGGTGAAGGTTAGTGATGTGCATTTCAGAAACATTAAGGGCACGTCAGTTTCAGCTGTAGCAGTCGATTTACAATGTAGCTCATCATTTCCTTGTGAAGGAGTAGAACTTTCTGATATAGATTTGACCTACATAGGCGATAAACCTTCAACTGAATCTGCTTCATGTTCCAATGCCAAAGTGACCTGTGGCGGCAAACAAAATCCAGCAATTACTTGCACTTAATGCGTATATATATTTGGATTGTTTTTGCTTGCTTTTTACCTTTCAATTTTGAGCTTAGAAAATCATTTTACGTGTAAGCAACAAATTTGAGGCTTATTTTACGTCACTCTGTGGCCTACTTAATTGCAAGATTTTTGCATGCTGCTAATTGCAGTGTAATTCTTTTTTATGATTAGTCTTTTTATGACATGCGTTGCACGTTGACTACACTCGTTATTCGTACTCATTCAATTTTTTATGTCCTTTTTTACTTATTATTTATACTCTTTTTTATTTTTTAATATCAAATATTGATTATAATTTTTATCTTATATTATTTAAATTTTTATGATGTTGAAATAAAATTTCATATAAGATTAATGTGAATATAACGATTAATTAATAAAACAGTAGTGTCTATACACACGCACATTTCAGCTTAATTCATATCGTCTTTTATCTAAAATTCATTATCGCTATAATGTCACCTAATAAATATGTTTCACTATTTATAGATACACAGATATAAGAATAAAATATTACATATATTTTTAAAATTAAAATTTTTAACTGTCTTTTATCCTACATACAGATATGTTCATTTTATTTAAAAATAAATTTTAAAGGTAAAAAATTAAAAATTTTGAAAGACTTAACTGTGTATATTCATTCTATTTGAAAATTTGTTACAAAAAAATATACTTTTTTTTTATCTCTATTCTAAATAAAATATTTTAAATTATAATAAAAATAGAATCAGATTTTTAAAAAACAAATTTATAAAATAAGATATGAAATTTTCAAATGTCTCATTATCGCATATATTTATGAAAAAATAATATATTCACACTGTTTTTCTTTTTGAAAACAATATCATGTGTTATATGAAATATCTAATCACATTACATATTTGAGAAAATAAATTTATTTCGATATTAAAAATTCTTAAGTTATTGTTTCATTGTTTTTTCTTGTATATTTGGAATATTTATATTGTTTTATATAATAATTTAGTTTACACAAATTTTAGAAGAAAAAGTTAGGGACATACTTCTGTATTAGAATACAATAAATAATTAATGTACTGTAGAAATTAAAGTTTAAACAAATACTCATGGACACCATTAAAGATAAATATGATTGTTGATTGATTTAGTTATTAAATTTTTTTGAAATTGTGAAATAATTTAATGTAGCCGAGATTTAATCGAATGTAAACTTTTTACATCAGTTAATAAAAAATGATTAAAAAAAGTCAATTGATTAATAATTTGATATCATAATTTATCAATTATTAAAAACTCATGTTATTTAGTAAGCTAAAATTATTATCAAATATCTAAAATGATATTTTAGGATTTCTAAAATTTCATTAAAATTATTATAAGTAATCCCATTATTCACTCTCATTCCCACTTTTATACGTAGTATAGATAGTAAATTATCACTTTATGTAGTTTTACAACATATTAAGTATTTTCCATAATAATACGTTAAGATCAAATCGTATATATGAATTTAATATTACCCCCATTCATTTTGACTTTTGAAATACAAATTACAAATGCATGAAATGCAACAAAAATAACTAGCATGAACTGCCTCATGCCACAACTTAAAAACGTCTACTTATAGCTAAGTTTATTTCTTCTTCATAGTATGAAATGATAAATGTATTTTTACCTCCTAAAAAATCCCAGTTCTATCACTGCATATAGGCATCTCATATTTAGATGAATGTAATGTTGTATGGTGTCACATTTAAATGAATATATATAGTGTTGTGTAGAATAGTTACTTTTATGTATATTTACTGATAACAAAGTTGTTTAGAAAACGTATATATGCATGTGTGTAGTATTTTTTTTTTAAAAAACTCATTATGATGTTCAACGAGTTGAAAGAACATTGTGGGTTATACAATAAAGCGCAATCCCTTTTATTCACCAAATTGGTGAAAACTCTTGCAGTTGAAAGAATTGGAAGTTGAGACTCTCGCTCTCTGTATGACCAGGACAACCAACAAGGCCACAACTAATTGCCACTATGTAACTTTTCTTTAATTCACCAAAATTATATTATTTAACTATTTAAATAAATAAATCATAATTAAAATATTAGGTTTATTTAATCTAAAATTTATTTTAGACATAAATCAATTGAGTCAATACTTAATAATTTAGGTAAAATTGTAATGAAATATAACTTACAATTTTGTCCTTAATGTCCCAAAACTTATTTGTAATCAAATCATATTTGATTCAATTTCTCGTTTTCATTCTCTCATATCCATTCATATATGTGTGACCTATTAGGTTCCAAATATGTTGGCAACAAATATAAATTAAATTAATTAATTAATATCTGAAGCTCAAGTACATTATCTAGCAATATGTCATGACTACCCAAATATTTGGAAAGTTAAAGTGGTTTGACTTAACCTTTCAATGTATGATTATTAGTTTAATTAATATTCGTTCATCATTAGTGTTCTGATTTAGTAATTAGATATAATTGTTACATTATTTAATAATCTATATGTGGCCCATGTGATTAAAGGGCTGGTTCTAATTAAGGTAGCCCAAGATGATGGTTATTGGGTTTAATGGATAAGAGCCAGTTAGGATTTTAATACCCTTCCTCTGCCTTCTAAAAGTAAAAGGAATCGACAGCTTAGGGTGAAACACAGAAAAGAAAACAAAATAGAGAGTGTGACGGCTGCCTCAAACACATACGGTGATAGCTTATTTGAGAGAGCTCATAAAAGAAACTCCCGTAGCTGTTGATTATTCTCTGACCATTGAGAGAAAACATATGGACAAAAGGCCAGAGGAAGAAACATAGATTTGCTATTATGGTGAGAATCGAATTGCCACAACGAGATAACCCATAACATAGATCTGCTGTTATGGATCAAGGTACGCTTTCGATTATTATCTATTTCTATCAAACAAATTCTATGAACAATAGATCTGGGCTATATTAAAGATTAATTCAACATGTGGTATCAGAGCCTGTACTTGTTCTATATTTGTTTGATAGCGTTTTGTTTGGCTTAATTTATGGAAAATTAATTTCGGATTGTGAAGATTGAACGAAGCCAAAATTATAGAAATTTGAAAACTGTTTGTTTTCTTTATGCTCTATAAATTATTATGCTATTATTTATAGAGGATGGTTTTGACATATTATTGGGTTATGTCGTTAAAGTTTTAAGATCTTAATTTAATCTCATAAAAGTTTTGCATAAATCAATGTTTAATGAATGGAAAACTTGTTGGTCACCAAAGTGGCCTTGTTTGGATTGTTTTAGACATTGATTATGCAATTTTCAATTGTTCATGTTTGTGTAATGCCTTAAATGATATGAAAGTTAAAATTGAACAATTGAGATCATTGATTATAATTTGTTAGGTTACCCAAAAGTAGACCATTAATTATAATCAATGGCATTAAAGAGACTTATCATTGTACTAATTAATATGGAAGTATATCCAAAGATAACATACATATTGTATGGAGTATTATTGAATAGTTGAATGGTATTAAAAAAAAAGGTAACTGGTTTCCAGAAAGAAGCACGGGCGTGCTGCAATGAGCACGGGCATGCTATGGACTTCCAGAGAGAAGCACAGGCGTGCTTCTCTATGACTTGCATAAAGGCTCGCAAGTTGCTCCATAATGAAAGTCTATTAAAGTATTTTTCTTCTTGGCATCATTATTGATTAAAGCTATGCATTTAAATATTACCCAAAGGTGAATCTAAATGCATAATTAAAGTTGCTATTTGTTTGAATCCATTTTATAATTACTCAAAGCATTAACGTATGAGTATATGTGTAATGGATGAAGCTTTCTTTAACATGTTTGCTATGGGCACTGTGTTGATTAAGTTCAATGGATTGAACTATGCTGATTGGTCTAAACAAATCCATTATCAGTTAGGAGTTCTGGACCTGGATATGGCATTAGTCTCTGAAAAGCTAGTAGCCATTACAGAGACCAGCATTGAAGCTGACAAGTCTCATTATGAGGCTTGGGAGCAGTCTAACAGGCTAAGTTTGAACTTAATGAGGATGACAATGGCTGAAAATGTTAAGCCATCAATGCCCAGAACAAACAATGCAAGAGAGTACATGCTGAAAATTAAGGAATACTCCCAATAGGACATAGCTAACACGTCCATCGTAGGATCCTTGATGAGTGAGCTGACGACCAAGACGTTTGACTGGTCACAATCCATTCATGATCATGTGACTGGCATGCAGAATTTGGCAGCCAAACTGAAATCAATGGGAATGGATGTGAGTGAATCCTTTTTTAGTTCAATTTATTATTAACTCACTTCCTCTTGAGTTTGGTCAATTCCAGGTGAATTACAACACCCTTAAGGAAAAATGGAACATTCAGGAAATCAAGGCCATGTTGATACAAGAGGAAAGGAGATTAAAGAAATTGAAGGAACACACCGTTAATCTCATATTTCATAATGGAGCTAGTAGCAGCAACAACAAATCAGGGAAGAAAGGCAAGAAAAGGGACAGTGCCCCAATGAAGGTTAATTAGGGCCAAATCCATAAGGAATTGAAGTGCTACTTCTGTAGGAAGAATGGTCACTTCAAGAAGGACTGTCCTAAAAGGAAGATTTGGTTTGAAAGAAAGGTATACTTTATATTTCAGTATGTTTTGATTCAAATCTTATTGAAGTGCCTAATAATACCTGGTGGCTAGATTTTGGTGCAACTACTCATGTTTCTCATATTATACAGGGATTTCTTTCGATCCAACCCATAAACGAAACTGAAAAGTTCCTATTCATGGGAAACAGAATGAAGGCACGAATAGAAGGAATTGGGACATATAGATTGATCCTAGACACTGGTTGTTATTTGGATCTTGAAAAGTCTCTCTATGTTTCTGAATGTGATAGAAATCTAGTTTCTGTAGGGAGGTTGGATAATGTTGGTTTCAGGTTTAAGATTTGTAATGGTGTTTTTTCATTATACAAACATAAGTACTATTATGGTTCTGGTACTTTGATTGATGGTTTGTATCGTTTTAATCTTAATTCTGAATTTATTGAATCCCTGTTTAATGTTGAACACAATATAGGTAATAAATGTAGTGCACATAATGAATGTTCTACTTTCTTGTGGCATCAAAGGTTAGGTCACATATCCAAAGAAAGGATTTTGAGGTCAGTGAAATGTGAAATTTTACCTCAGTTGGACTTCTCTGACTGGGATGTGTGTATAGATTGCATTAAAGGTAAGTAAACTAAGCACACATTAAAGAATCCAGCCACAAGAAGCAGTGAATTGCTTGGACTTATACACACTGATATATGTGGCCCTTTTGATGTTCCCTCTTGTGGTGGTGAAAAATATTTTATTACCTTTATTGATGATTTCTCACGGTACGGTTATGTATATTTACTGCATGAAAAGACTCAATCAGTGGAGAGATATTCATTAATGAGGTAGAAAGGCAATTAAATAGAAAAAGTGGTGAGATCTGATAGAGGTGGTGAATATTATGGTAAATTTAATGAAAATGGACAATGTCCAGGTCCATTTGCAAAGTTTCTTGAAAGTCATGGCATTTGTGCGCAATACACAATGCCAGGCACACCTCAACAGAATGGTGTAGCTGAAAGGCGGAATCGTACTCTTATGGAAATAGTTAGAAACTGTGAATACTCAAATTTTGAGGCTCAAAAAGCTAGTTTTCTCGGACTGCAAACAGTTCGGTTGGACCAGAGGCCATTTTGGAAATTTACTGGAGGTATGCCAATATGGTACTTAAAACGTCCGGGACGTCGCGAGGATCGCGGGACTGGTCCCAGAATATTTTTTGGAGGTCCGGAACTCCCGAAAAAGCCTCCAGAACGTAAAACTAGAAAGTGCGCCGGCCGCTGCGGCGGCGGTGCCCCCCCCCTTCACGGCGGCGGTAGCCGCTATTGCCGGCGACAGCGGCTGCGGCCGCCCTCACCGGCAGCGGCCACCGGACACTGCGGCCCCTGGTGGACCCGCCGGGATCCGGCGGCTTAGGCCGCCGAGCTCCGGCGGCCCAGCTGCCGAGATCTGGCGGCCCATGCCGCTGGGCTCCGGCGGCCCAACCGCCGGGATCCGGCGACCCGAGCCGCCGAACCCGGCGGTCCGAGCCGCCGAAACAGTCCGTTTGGCCTATAAATACAGCCCCGGTGTGACCTTTCAACGCACTCAGTCTGTGTTGACGGACGCTCCTTCTCCCCTACGCTCCTTGCGTTTTCTTTTACCGCTTTTCTGCATTTTTAATTTAGCTTTTATTGCTTCCTTGCTTTAATATTTGGCCACTTAAATTAAATTAATTCTAAATTAATATTCCCCAAACGAGGAGCTTAATCCGGAGTTTTTCAAGCTGAAGCTAAAAAGCGGTCATCGGTTAACTCAGGTAAATAAACAAAACTCTGCTCATTTAATTTTAGCACTTCATGCATATTTCTCTTCTACTCCTAATAACTCTACAACTGCATAAACACATTCATGTCATCAATTAGGCAAATAAACTGCCTCAATCAAATATGATTAAGCTTAAATACCCGGTTAATTAATAATCGTGTTATTAAAGCCTAAATCCGACAATATTGGCTTAAAATACCTAGTTAATTAAATGGCTATGGTATAATTGCCTTTATTTCGAACAGTCCTGCTTAAGTCCAATTAATCAATAATTGAGACTAATAAGCTTTAATTAAACACGTTTTTGTCTTGGCAATACATTGCCTACATTGCAATTCAAATAATCACTTTTGGCAAACAAATTGTCTATAAGTGAAGTTGATCTTTTTTTAGCGACAAATCGCTTAAATCACAATTTTTGGCTAAAAGCCTTCAAACAATTGCTTTTGGCAAATAAATTGCCTTAAGTCAATCAATTTTGGCGACAATCGCCCAATTATCAATTTTTGGCAACAATTGCCTGAATTAATCTTTTTGGCTAAAAGCCATTAAAATCAACACTTTTGGCATCAAATGCCTAAAAATCAATTTTTAGGCAGAATGCCTAAACAAAATGCACAAAGCATACACACACTCATGCATAAAGCATCCCCATTCAAAGCCCTCTAAAAGAGGCCTATCGAACTACGTTGACTTTGATCTTCCATTCAAACGAAAGTACGTAGGCACGTTTGGGATTTAACCCTGAGCGGCAAGTCGAAATCACTTAAACCTTTTATTGGTCCAATTACATCATTTACCCTGCAAAGCATTCCTTGTTTTGGTTAGTTCATCAGCATGACATAGTCTCGGGATCTACCTCGGGTTCGTAGACCATGCCTTAAACATTGGGATAATTAATCTAATAATTAGGTTAATTAAAATTGGAGTCAACTTAGGGTTTTTTCCTAGTTTACCCGAAAAAAATTAAACAAGGTGGCGACTCTCACACACTCACGTGCATTTCTGTCCTTTGTCATAATGCATAACATGGATATGATATTTGGGGTAGGGGTTCACAGAAGTATGCTAAATAATTGTACTGTACCTTGATCATTATGGATGCATGCATTAAAGACTGCTACATATTTACTTAATAGGGTTCCTAGTAAGGCAGTTTCTGTTGACGTGTGTCTTTACGCCCCCATCTAACCCAATGAGGATACGAGGATACGAGGATGCGGAATGAAAGGTTACGGTTATCCAGAAGTCTTTTAATCCAAGGATTTAAAATCAGACTAATTTAAATGTGTCTGGATTCCACAAGAGTTGCGTCATGCAGCTATTAGATGCGTGACGGCACTGTCGGTTGCATCACGCAACTCCAATCTAGATGACGTCACCGTGAATGCCGACATAACGGCTTTTCATTCTGTTTGAGTACGTGGCAACGGTCCAGAAAGTGAGCTGCGACACGCAGCTACCGAGTCCGTCACGCAGCTATCCCCTGTTGCCCTACTTCTATAAATACATCATTTTATCTCTTATTCGGGACAAGATGACGGACCCGATAGCTGTGTGTCGCAGCTATCCCCTGTTGCCCTACTTCTATAAATACATCATTTTATCTCTTATTCGGGATAAGATTTTTAGGGCGTAAAAAAACACACACTTGCGGCTAGGTTTTTCTCCAAAAACTCTTCTGAGTTCCCTTCAAGAAAAACAACCATTAGACATCAATTAGATTAAAATGAAAATCAAAAAAAAAAAAAAAAAAAAAAGAAGAAAAAGAAAGAGAGAAAAGAGTGAGTGTTAAAACCTTGTGGAAAAAAGCTTCTGGAGCCCCTTAACCTTCATTCTTTAAGGCGTTCAAGCTATTTACAATCCTCAGCCTGAGGGTTAGGTAATCCCCTTAAACTTTCCTTTGTATTTTTATTTACTTATTCATTGTTATTTATTTTATTGTTGCTTTAGTAGTTTAATTGGGCAGATTGCAGTTTAATCAAGTTTAGAATATTAAAATGTAATTATGCATGATTTTGGATTTTTAGTTTTTGGGTTAAAAATTTTAATTGGGTAGAATGTATTTTTTTAGGTTTGGTTTGTGGCCCACCTTTAACCATAAGGCAAGAGCGGGTCTTTTATTTATTTTGATTTAACTGCTTTAGGCTGGATGGTTTGAATGGTTTGAATGATTATGGATGCAATGAATGAACTTGTTTGAGATGATTAAATAATTTTCCATATAGGAACTCGGTTCGATTTATTCGGGTTGGATTTGAATAAATAATTTGGCTTTTCTAACTAAAATAAATTAGAAATAGTAGGTTAAAAGAGGCCGGTTTTTCCGGGCGTCGGCTTCCAACGGGCCGACGTACCCAATTCCCTTACCCAAAATCGCCTTGGTGCGCCTAACCAGTCTTCAAAATAATTTGGCCTTAAATAAAATTGGGTTTAATATGAAGTCATTTTTAAATAAAATTGGAAATGGTCCCATTGCCGAAAAAATGGGTGGCGACTTAAAATGTTTTATAAGACCGATTTATCGGCATCGTATCCAATAAAGTGTTTTGTCACCAATATTCATAATAAAAATCACATTTTCCAATCAAAAACATAAAAGGATGAGTTTTTCGGGTCGCTTGGGGGCGGTCGACGAAAATAGATTGGCAACTCCGCTGGGGAAGCATCCACTAATCCCCGGTTATTTTTAAATAACTAGATGGTTGCAATTAGGAATTAACTCTAAACCTACTTTTTCTAAAAATTTGAAATAAAATCGGTTAGAAAGCCGCGGAAAATTCTTTAATCGTCCATGTTTGTTTACTTTCTTTCTCTTCTTCTAAGTTCTTGCATTCATACTGTATTTCTCTCTTCTCACCACTTTCTACCCTAATTATCCCTTAGTATCATTGATAATTTCGGAGGTGGATTAGCCTAAACCTTGCGTTTTAGGCACATCCACCCAAGGGTTAGCAATGTTACCAACCGCAAGCCTAGTACCTTAAACGGTGCGTCAAAAGGAGTAAGCCCATGTAAAAGCCTGAATCCTACTTATGGGACCCGGACCTTGTAAGCCCAATGGACTGAAGCCTATGCATGTAGTTGAAAGCTTTAGATACTTCCCCTAAGGAACACCTGATTCTGTTTGCTGTTATTTTGCCGCATTCATTTTCGAGAGTTTATATCGTCAATCTCAAAACCCCCTACTGGTTGTCGAGATTAGACCAAATCCTAGGAAATAGATGTCGGAATTTATACCAATGAAACTCGTGTTTGGGAGAGATAAGGTTGGAAGGCATGCATTTCCCAACTCCTGTTCCCCTATATGTTATAAATTGCTCATCTGCTGTGACATTCATGCACCACGTAATACTCTTCGTTTCAGCCATGCATTTATAAGGGCTAATTCTCGGTATGGACGTTTGATCTTGATTTTGAGACTGGACCTCAAGTTTGTTTTGAATAACATAATGTAATTGTTTATAGTGAATCAATACCCAAAAGAAAAGGAAGTTATAAGGGGGTTGCGATTCCTTTGCATTTTCACATTTCTCGCATTATCTGAAAATAAGCGTGAGATTACAAAATTTGTAACTAATCAAAATAAGATCCTGCTTGGGACCATCTGCTCCAAGGCAAAAAGTAAGGATACAAAAATAAAAAAATAAGAAATATCCCGCTTGGAAATTCTTTCATGCCAAGGCAAAAATTAGGGATTTGAGAGAAAATAGCCGACCGTAAAATCCAAAAGGGACGGTCGACAACAGATAATGCCAGAAATGTTAGAGTACGAAATAAATTATTGCCATGTTATTCATATCGAATTTTGGGTCCAGTCGTTAAAACTGAGATCTTATTTCCATACCGGTCATTAGCACATTAGATCTGCATTCCTCATCCTATGTGCTTCTATTCTTCATGCTTACATGCAGAACCTACTTTAACATAGGTCCTTTTATCTATCAGTCAGAATTGATCCATCCCGAGAAATCACTTCGGGAGTTTGGCATCGACGTCCTGGTCAACGTTTGTTCAGAGTGTCCCCAATCCCCGAGCCTGCTCTGGTTAGTCCTGTGGTTCATTCAAGTTCGTCGGATTCGGTTTCTGATTCAAATCTGGTTGAGATGGCTGACGGTAATGTGAATGACACTGGTTTCTCTTCGGCCCAGCTAAGGGCTATTACTGAGATAATAGCCGCTGCTTTTGCCCAAGAGAGGGCCCAGAATCAGGTTCCTCCTGCTTCAAGTAATCAGCCCATAGTTGAGGAAAGGGAGATTCCAGAACCCACCTCGGGTAACCAAGCCTCTGCTGGTAATGTTGCTCCAGTTGAGAATGATCTAATTAAGCAGTTGGCGGAATTGAAAGATAAGATAGAGAAAATGTCTGTTGCGAAAGAGAAGGACCCAGTCACCAATTTCCATGTGACTGAGTATATCCTGAAGCCCATAAGCTGTACTTCTGCTAAGACCTTCAAGCACACCTTATTTGAAGGAGACAATGAGCCGCGGTCCCATTTGTCTGAGTTCATTCGGGTTGCCCAAATGAACCGGTATGACAAGGAAGATGTGTTACAGGCATTTCCTCAAACACTGCACAACAGCTACCGGAGATGGTATGACAGTTTGGAGATGGAAGTACAAAGAGACTGGGTCAAGCTACAGACCGCTTTTCTCAGGCACTTCAAAACAGATGACAGTGATGAATTTGGCCTTCGTGATTTGGAGAGCTTGAGGAAAGAGAAGGATGAAAGCTTCTCGGATTATTACAGGAGATGGAGGACAAAACTGTTCATGGTCCAGACAAGGCCTAAGGACCAAGAGCTGATCAGGATTTTCAGTCGGAGCTTGCTGCCTTACTTCAAGGAGAGGATGTTGGCCTAACCTCTCACTGCCTTTTCTCTAGTGCAAAGGGCTGGCCTGAATATTGAAGAGCTGTATAAGGAAGAAAAGAAGAAAAGCCGGGGGTTTGGTAACTACCGGTCTTCCTACAATGATCAAAATAGAAACGCTGAAAATACTGCTGCAAACCAGTCGGGGAGTAGCAACATGGTTGGAGCTGCTAACGAGAAGGTGAGAAGGGAGTTCACTGATTTGGGCAAACCTTTAAGCACAGTCATGAGATCCTGCATCAAGAACAGCGTGCTGTCCAAATTACCAGTTAATCCAGCTAAGCCTGTTCGGGGTCGATTTCTGGATCGGGACTGCGAGTATCACCAGTGTAAGGGTCATTCTACTGATGACTGCTTCAAGCTCAGGCACGATATACAGAATCTAATAGACAGTGGGAAGATTACCAAACCTTCTGAGCGCAATAAGCCGAGCACATAGAATAACCCCTTACCACAATACTAGTATAATTATCCACCTCACAAGCCTTCAGCAGGTGGATCAATTAATGCAATTGGGAGTGGTTTACCGGAAGAATTGGTATTGGTAGAAGCCGAATGGGAAGAAAGGATGTGTGCCATGTTGAACATCTGGGATGACTGTAGCAGTGAGGAGGAAGCAGGGCAGAAACCGGTGAAAGTTGAAATTGAGAAAAGCATCACAGTTAAGATTGGCGAAGTACCAGAAAGCGAAGATGAGCAGGTTCAGCTTGCAATTCAAAGAAGTTTGGCTGATCAAGTAGACCAATGGTATTATAGCAGCGATGAGGATGTAAATGAGGTTGGCATTCAGAGTTTGACCCGAAGTAGCCGCGTGTATAACCCGGACAATAATTCCCAGGCCAAAGGAAAAGGAGTTGTTGTCGATGGGACAAGGAAGAAAGCATCAAATAAGGGTGAAGAACAGCCCAAGGAGAAGAAGAAGGAAGATGAAGTGGGGAAAGCACAAAAGAAGGCTACTGAAGTTGGTGAAAGTAGTCAAAACAGAGCACCAAGAGGCGTAACAACAAGTTCAGTACTGAGTCAGCTACAGAGAACTAAAGCTGACATCTCACTATGGGATTTATTGATAGCTTCAAAAGAACATAAAGAAGCTTTATTAGATGCCATGACATTTGTCAGAGTTCCTGCAAGAATCCAGAGCGTGGATATGATTAATGTGCTGCAACGCAGGATTGGTGAGATAACCTTCTTTGATTCCGATCTCCCTCCTGAAGGTAGGAATCACTTTAAGCCTCTGTACATCTAGGTTGCTGTCAATGGAAGAGAGACCCATAATGTAATGGTTGATAATGGGTCGGCATTGTGCATATGCCCACTGAAAATGTTGTCCAAATTTAAGATCGAAGAGTCGAAACTCGAGCCATCTAACATGGTTGTTAAAGCCTATGATAACACTATGTGTAGCGCTAGGGGAACCTTCAGGGCAAAGATTTCGACAAGAATGATAGAAAGTTAGTTGGACATAGTAGTTTTGGATATCTTGGCCAATTATACTCTGCTGCTGGGAAGGCCATGACTTCATCCTTTGGGTGCAATTCCTTCCACATTACACAGAAGAGTCAAGGTACCTTGGGGCACTGATGTGGTAACTATTAATGCACAAGAAGATCTAAATGTGGCGGCTCTAGAAGGTTTAGAGGCGGTTGTGCCTTTATCTGGTTTTCAGGTGGCTGTGATTGATGATGCTGTAATCACCGAAGACAAAAGTGCGGTCAACAGGATGAGCCCTTTCTCTCGTAAAATGATGAAGAAGATGCAATGGAAATATGGTAAGGGGCTAGGCCGAGATTTACAAGGAAGATTTGAACCTGTGCCATCATCACATGGTCAGCAAGGTTGACGCGGATTGGGGTACTCAGAAAATAGAAAGAAAGGGAAGTATGAAGTCCAGTCTCCGATAAAAGAGCCGGGACTGAACAGGATCTTTTTTACCCCAGAGGCTTCCGGGGAAATTCAAAGCAAAGGAAAGACATATCCCGGTTTGGGGATCTTCATGACAGATTTTGAGGAGCTGTGAACCCCTCCCCCAAAAATAGGCATATAATGAATATGAATAAGGGCAGAAATGCACGTGAATGTGTGAGTCGCCACCTTGTTTAATTATTTTAGGGTAAACTAGGAAAAAACCCTAAGTTGACTCCAATTTTAATTAACCTAATTACTAGATTAATTATCCTAATGTTTAAGGCATAGTTTGCGAACCCGAGACCATGTCATGTTGATGAACTAACCTAAGTGTGAATGCTTTGCAAGGTAATGATGTAATTGGACTAATAAAGTGTTTTGATGATTTCGACTTGCCGCTCAGGGTTAAATCCCAAACGTGCCTACTTACTTCCGTTTGAATGGAAGATCAAAGTCGATGTAGTTCGATAGGCCTTTTTTAAAGGGCTTTGAATGGGTATGCTTAATGCATGAGTGTGTGTATGCTTCGTGCATTTTGTTTAGGCATTTTGCCAAAGAATTGATTGATTTGATTAGGCGTTTGTTGCCAAAAGTGTTGATTTAAGGCTTTTAGCCAAAAAGATGATTTAGGCAATTTGTTTGCCAAAAGTTGATGTGATTTAGGCTATTGGTTTGCCAAGAGTGATTATTTGAAGGCTTTTAGCCAAAATGGGTTGATTTAGGCAATTTGTTTGCCAAAAGTGTTGATTGGGCGATTGCCGCCAAAATTAATTGATTGGGCAATTATTGCCAAAAATTGATATTTGGGCTTTTTGTTGCCAAAATGGTTGATTAATTCAAGGCATTTTTTGCCAAAGCTTCGCTTTAAGCGATTTGTCGCTAAAGATGGTTAATCTTACTTATAGGCAATTTGTTTGCCAAAAGTGATCAATTGAATTACAATATAGGCAATTTATTGCCAAAAGAAACGTTGTTGATTAAGGCTATTTAGCCACAATTATTGATTAATTGGACTTAAGCCGGACTGTTCGAAATAAAGGCGATTATACCGTAGTCATTAATTGACCAGATATTTTAGCCAATATTATCGGATTTAGGCTTTAACACCATGATTATTAATTAACCGGGCATTTAAGCTTAATCATATTTAATTGAGGCAATTTATTTGCCTAATTGATGACGTGAATGCATTTATGCATCAGTTTAATTCAGAATTGGAGTAGAAGAGAATATGCACAAAATGCTGAAATTAAATAGACAGGGTTTCGTTATTACCTGAGTTAATTGGCGGCCGCTTCTTAGCTTCAGCTTGAAAATTCCAGATTAAGCTCCTCGTTTGGGGAATATTAATTAGAATTAATTTAATTAAGTGACCAAGTATCACAACAATAGAATAATAAAAGCTTACACTAAATGCAGAAAAGCAGTAAAAGAACCGCAAGGAGCGTAGGGGAGAAGAGAGCATCCGTCAACACAGACTGAGTGAGTAAAAAAGTTGCATCGGGGCTGTTTTTGTAGGAAAAACCGGGCTGGAGGGCAGCCGCTGCCGTCGGGGAGGGCGACTGCGGCCGCCGGCCGGGGCGGCAGCTGCTGCCGTGGACGGCGGCCGCCGCGGCCGGCGGACTTGCTAGCCTTTCGTTCCAAAGGCTTTTTCGGGAGTTCCGTACCTCCGAAAAATATTCTGGGACCAGTTCTGCGATCCTCGTAATTTTTCGGACGTTTCAAGTACCATATTGGCATACTTTCGGTGAACTTTCTGAACGTCCTCCGGTCCGGCCGGAATGTTTGTAGTCCGGGAAAATAGGCTTTTTGAGCCTCAAAATTTGAGTATTCACAGTTGCCTCCCACCGGCAACCATAAAAATGATTTATGGGAGTCGGTGGTTATCTGAAAAATAAATTTTGAAGGCGAAAATTGGACGTATCCAGAAGACCCGCCTTTTGGCTATTTTTGGGCCTTTGGGGCCAGATTGAGAATTTTTGGGCCTTAGGGGCCAAAATGTGAATTTCTGGGCCTTTGTGGCCAAATTGGGCATTTTTGAGCCTTTGGGGCCCATTTGAGAATTTTTGGGCCTTTGTGGCCAAATTGGGCATTTTTGGGCCTTTGGGGCCAAATTGAGAATTTTTGGGCCTTAGGGGCCAAAATGTGAACTTCTGGGCCTTTGTGGCCAAATTGGGCATTTTGGGCCTTTGGGGCCAAATTGAGAATTTTTGGGCCTTAGGGGCCAAAATGTGAACGTTTCTTTGCCTGTATTTTCTGTACTGTACTTTATTGGTACCTGCATTTGGTTAGTACTAAAAATTTTATATGTATGCATGATTATCCACTTTGACTTGTAAAAAACGGGATTTTCTTTCAATTTTCGATTTTCAATTTTTTTCAAAAATGAATCCGTTTTATAACACAGCATGCACAATTAGACTAAGAGTCTCTCCAAGGTAGAAAAAGATCAATTTGGGGAGGTACGGTCTATTTCCTGGTATGACATCACTTGCTTTATCCAGGTTAGCTTCCGCCATACCCGAGTTTACCTGCTAGGCCTTACACACTGTACTTGGTACTGCGCTTCGCGCGTTTTGAGGCAGATGGGGATAGACCAGACTGTTCCAATTGTAGATGGCACTTCAGCTGATTCAGCCATCACTCCGGGCGTTACCCGAGCCGTCCTTAGGGCTTGGGTTAGAGACCATCACATGGTTAGGCCTTTACCTAATCCTGCCGGTGTTCAGACTTCTCCTGAGTATCGAACCTGGTTCATTGCCGTTGTTTGGCCGATTGAGAGGCCAAGGAGGACTGCACTGCTGAGTGCACTTGAGGGTTGGGCTCAGGTTGATATCGATGATGCTGACGGGACTGATGAGGATGTGTTGGCTCCTCGGATAGGCGAGGTTGGAGAGAGTTCAGCAGCTAGGGATGACTCGGAGGATGTTGCCCCACGGAGGCGACGGGACACCTAGACTCTTATAGGCTTTTGGACTTTTGTTGTTTTTCCCTTATTTTGACTTTTTATTCGGGACTTTGACTTTGGATTTTGGATGTATGTTTTTTTTTTTTTTTTTTTTTTTTGGATTTGGACTTAGACTTCATTATTTATTTATTTTTCTTGGACTCTTTTGCTTTCTGCTTGACTTCGGACTGTTTGACTTTATTGCTTTAATTGGGAATGTCATTTGACTTTTAAGCTTTCCAAGCATTTTCCAACTTTATTTATTCAAGCTCTAATTTTTGCCTAAGCCGCCCTTTCGGGTTTTCAACTTAGTGAGCTACCCATTTTTTGCCTAAGCTGCCCTTTTTGGGTTTTCAACTTAGCGGGCCCCGACTTTTGCCTAAGCCGCCCTTTCGGGTTTTCAACTTAGCGGGTTTTTCTCTTTTTTTTTTTCTTTTCTTTTCCTTTTTTTTTTTGGCAAAGAAGAATGAATTATGAAATGATTTTCTCATTAATGTTTAGACCGCGCCCAAAGAGGGTTGCCTACATATCTCCGATACATAATTTCTTTTTTCCGAAGAGAACCAGGTCTAATGTAGTTCTTGTGAACCCCTCCCCCAAATGTCATAAGCATGTGATGCATATGATGAATGAGAAGAAATACACGTGATGTGTGTGAGTCGCCACCTTGTTTAATTATTTTAGGGTAAACTAGGAAAAAACCCTAAGTGACTCCATTTTTAATTAACCTAGTTACTAGATTAATTATCCCAATGATTAAGGCACAATCTACGAACCCGAGATGGATCCCGAGACTATGTCATGCCGATAAACTAACCGATGAATGAATGCTTTGCAAGGTAAATGATGGATTAATGAAATGTTTGAGTGATTTTGACTTGCCACCCGGGGTGAAATCCCGAACGTGCCTACGTACTTCCGTTTGAATGGAAGATCAAAGTCAACGTAGTTCGATAGGCCTCTTTTAGAGGGCTTTGAATGATATGCTTAATGCATGGGTGTGTGTATGCTTAGTGCATGATTTTGTGTATGCTTAGTGCATTTTTGTGTATGCTTTGTGCATTTTGTATGTATGCTTTATGCATGATTGTGTGTATGCTTCGTGCATTTTGTGTGTATGCTTTATGCATGACACGTATGCTTCGTGCATGAGTGTGTATGCTTTGTGCATGAGTTTAGGCGTTTTGCCAAAAATTGATTGATTTTTAGGCATGTTGCCAAAAATGTTGATTTTAATGGCTTTTAGCCAAAATGATTTGATTTAGGCAATTGTTGCCAAAAATGTTGATTTTAGGCGATTTTCGCCAAAATGGTTGATTTTAATTAAGGCCTTTGGCCAAAATGAGTTGATTTAGGCAATTAATTTACCAAAATGTTCGATTTAAGCGATTTGTCGCTAAAATGGTTGATTTTAGGCCTTTGGCCGAAAATTGGTTCATTTTAAGGCATTTTGCCAAAAATGTCGATTTTACGGCTTTGAGCCGAAAATGGTTGATTTTAAAGGCATTTTGCCAAAAATGTCGATTTTAAGCGATTTGTCGCTAAAATGATTGATTTTAGGCCTTTGGCCAAAAGGTGTTGTTTTAGGCAATTAGTTTGCCAAAATGTGCGATTTAGGCGATTGTCGCCAAAATGGTTGATTTTGAGGCCTTTGGCCAAAATGGTTCAATTCTACGACTTTTAGTCGAAAAAGATTGATTTTAAGGCGTTTCGCCAAAATGGTTCGGTTTTACGACTTTTAGCCGAAAAAGGTTGATTTGTAGGCATTTTGCCAAAAAATGTTGATTTAGGCTTTTAGTCACAATTATTGATTAATTGGACTTAAGCCGGATTTGTTCGAAATAAGGCAGTTGAACCGTAGTTATTAATTAACTAGGCTCTTTTAGCCAATATTGTCGGATTTAAACTTTAATACCACGATTATTGATTAACCGGGCATTTAAGCTTAATCAAATTAATTTAAGACGGTTTATTTACCAAAAATAATGACGTGGATGCATTTATGCAATTGTAGAATTATTAAGAGTAGAAGAGAAATATGCATGAAGTGCCAAAATTAAATAGGCAGAGTTTTGTTTACATACCTGATTTAATCGACGACCGCTTCTTAACTCCGGATTAAGCTCCTCGCTTAGGAAATATTAATTAATTTTAATTTGTTTAATTTTAATGTCCAAATATCACAATAAAAATGCAATAAAAATTAAATTAAATGCAAAAAGCGGTAAAGAAAACGCAAGGAGCGTGAGAGGGAGAAGGATTCGTCCGTTAAAACAGACAGAGGTGCACCAGAAAATGGCTGAAAATGGCCTATTTATAGGCCATTTTCGGGTCCCGGGCGGCAGGTGCCGCCGGGAGGGCGGCAGCTGCTGCCCAGGGGGGCTGGGCGGCAGGTGCCGCCTGGCTCGGCGGCAGGTGCCGCCCAGGAGGGCGGCAGCTGCCGCCCTGTCGGTGGGGCGGCAGGCCCCGCCCACGCTGGGCGGGGGGTGCCGCCTGGGAGGGCGGCAGCTGCCGCCCAGTCGGTGGGGCGGCAGGCCCCGCCTGGTCTGGGCGGCAGGTGTCGCCCAAGCTAGGCGGCAGGTGCCGCCCAGGGGCGTGGGGGGGCCAGGCCCCGCCTGCGCGGGGCGATAGGCCCCGCGCGTGCTGGGCGGCACGCCTCGCCCGCGCGCGCTGGGCGGCTGGCCTCGCGCGCGCGCGGTGGGCGGCAGGCCCCGCTCGCGCGCGGCAGGCCCCGCCCGCGCGGGGCGTCAGGCCCCGCGCGCGCTGGGCGGCAGGCCCCGCCCGCGCGGGGCGGCAGGCCTCGCCCGCGCTGGGCGGCAGGCCTTGCCCAGGAAGTGGGGCGGCTGCTGCCGCCCAGGCTGGGCGGCTGCTGCCGCGGTTCCCGGCTACCGGCGCCGCCGTGGCCGGTGTGGACACCGTGCCTCGTTCCGAGGGCCTTTTTGGGAGTTCCGGACCTCCGAAAAATATTCCGGGACCTGTTCCGCGATCCTCGTGATATTCCGGACGTTTTAAGTACCATATTGACATATTTTCGGTGAACTTCCGAAATAGCCTCCGGTCCGGCCGGACTGTTTGCAGTCCGGGAAAACAGGCTTTCTGAGCCTCAAAATTTGGGTATTCACAGTTCTTTTTTACATTATGCAATGCTTATTATACAAAATATCTTTTTAACTGATCTAAATTACATGGATTCGTGAATTCCAAACCATCCAAATCAGCCAAAATGTCGGCTCCGCCGGACAATATTTTCTTCAACACATAGGGTCCAGCCCAATGAGGATGAAACTTCCCACATGGGTCTATGATTGGCTGTCTAATTTCCTTCAGGACCAAACAACCTTCTTCCAGTTTTCGGTCTTTGACCTTCTTATTAAAATGTCGTGCCATTCTTCTCTGGTAAACTTGAGTTTGGTGGATCGCTTGCAATCATTTTTCGTCCATACCCAAGAGTTGCAAATGATAATTCTTAGCCCAATTTGCTTCGCTGATCTGGCTTTCCCGGATAATCCTGGCCGACTGAACTTCCAGCTCAATAGGCAACACTGCTTCCATACCATATACTAAGGAATATGGAGTTGCTCCGGTGGGCATTCTGATTGAAGTCCTATATCCCCATAGGGCATTTGGTAACTGTTCATGCCAAGCTTTGTGCTTTCTAACTGTCTTCTGCAAAATAACTTTTATAGCCTTATTTGCAGCCTCTACAGCCCCATTTGTTCGTGGACGATAGGGCGAGGACTTATGATGTTGGATTCTCTTTTGCTTCAGCAGGTCAGAAAATTCACTTTGAAAGTGGGACCCGTTATCAGTAATGATCTCGAATGGCGTTCCGTACTGACAAAGGATGTTAGTACGAATGAACTGTGCTGCCTTCTTGGCATTCAAGATCGAATAGGAGGCTGCCTCAATCCACTTAGTGAAATAATCAACAGCAACCAGGATAAATTGATGACCATTGGAAGCCTCTGGGTGGATTTTTCCGATCACGTCTATGCCCCAAGTTGCGAAAGGCCATGGTGAAGTAATAGGATTCAAATTGACCGGAGGCCGTCTTTGCAGCTTAGTAAAAATTTGACACTCATGGCACTTCTGCGCGTGCCTCACGCAATTTGCATTCATGGTTGACCAGTAATAACCCAGGTTCACGATTTTCTGAACCAAGGCTATCCCGTGCATGTGTGGACCAGACTCCCCATTATGTAAGGAATCCATGATGGTTTTAGCTTCTCCCTCATCAACGCACCTTAGGTGCAGGCCATTCCAACTTCTTTTATACAAAACTCCCCCAGTAAGGAAATATCCGGATGCTAACTGTCTCAATGTCCGTTGATCAGTCTTGGTGGATCCCTCCGGGTAGGCTTCATTCTGAAGATAATTCTGTATATCCCAATACCAAGGCTTGTCATCCACCAAATTCATGATATGTGCTGGCTGTTTCTGTAGCCGAACTGTCAGAGGTCGAATGACTTGGTCTCCCCCTACATTAACCATGGAGGCCAAAGTAGCCAAAGCATCAGCAAAACTGATTTTTGGCTCGCAGCAAGTAGTGGAAGGATAAATCCTCAAATTGCTGAGCCAATTCGTCCAAGCGTTGTAGGTAAGGAACCAAACGCTCTTCCTTAATTTTCCATTTTCTCAAAGCTTGGGAGACTATTGTGAACCCCTCCCCCGAAAACACAGGCATATGAAGCATATGACTAAGGGCAGAAATGCACGTGAATGTATGAGTCGCCACCTTATTTAATTATTTTAGGGTAAACTAGGAAAAAACCCTAAGTGACTCCAATTTTAATTAACCTAAGTCTAGGCTAATTACCCCAATGTTTAAGGCACAATCTTCGAACCCGAGGTGGATCCCGAGACCATGTCATGTTGATAAACTAACCGATGAATGAATGCTTTGCAGGGTAAATGATGCAATTGGACCAATGAAATGTTTAAATGATTTCGACTTGCCGCTCGGGGTTAAATCCCAAACGTGCCTACGTACTTCCGTTTGAATGGAAGATCAAAGTCAACGTAGTTCGATAGGCCTTTTTAAAAGGGCTTTGAATGGGTATGCTTTATGTATGAGTGTGTGTATGCTTCGTGCATTTTGTTTAGGCATTCTGCCAAAAATTAATTGATTTGATTTAGGCATTTGTTGCCAAAAATGTTGATTTAAGGTTTTTAGCCAAAAGATTGATTTAGGCAATTGTTGCCAAAAATTGATATGATTTAGGCGATTGTCGCCAAAATTGATTATTTGAAGGCTTTTAGCCAAAATGATTGATTTAGGCAATTAGTTTGCCAAAAGTGTTTGATTGGGCGATTGTCGCCAAAATGACTGATTTAAGGCTTTTAGCCAAAAGATTGATTAATTAAAGGCATTTCGCCAAGACTTTGTTTTAAGCGATTTGTCGCTAAAAAAGATTAATCTCACTTATAAGCAATTTGTTTGCCAAAAGAGATCAATTGAATTGCAATGTAGGCAATTTATTGCCAAGAAAACGTGTTTTAATTAAGACCTTTTAGCCACAATTATTGATTAATTGGACTTAAGCCGGACTGTTCGAAATAAAGGCGATTATTACATAGTCATTAATTGACTAGATACCTTTAGCCGATTTTGTCGGATTTAGGCTTTAATACCACGATTATTAATTAACCGGGCATTTAGCCTAAAATTATTTAATTGAGGCAGTTTATTTGCCTAACGATGACGTGAATGCATTTATGCAGTTTGTAGAATTAGGAGTAAAAGAGAAGCATGCATGAAGTGCTAAAATTAAATAGGCAGAGTTTCGTTTATGTACCTGATTTAATCGACGGCCGCTTCTTAGCTTCAGCTTGATAAACTCCGGATTAAGCTCTTCGTTTGGGGAATATTAATTAATTTAATTCAATTTAAGTGACCAAATTATCACAACAACACAATAATAAAAGCCTATGCTAAATGCAGAAAAGCAGTAAAGAATCGCAAGGAGCATAAGGGAGAAGGAGCGTCCGTCAACACAGACTGAGTGAGTCAAAACGGAGTGCCGGGGACAATATTTATAGGCAAAATTCGGACTGAAGGGCGACAGCTGCCGCCGGGGACGGTGGCCACTGCCGCCGTATCCTGTCCATTCGCCAGTTTTTTTCGTTCCGACGGCTTTTTCGGGAGTTCCGGACCTCCAAAAAATATTCCGAGACCAGTTTCGCGATCCTCGCGATGTCCCAGATGTTTTAAGTACCATATTGGCATACTTCCGATAAATTTCCAAAATGACCTCCGGTCCGACCGGACTGTTTGCAGTCCGGGAAAACTGGCTTTTTGAGCCTCAAAATTTGAGTATTCACAACTATTAAATTGGAATCCCCGAAAACCTTGAGGACCTTTATTTCCTTTTCCAGGGCTGCTTCTAACCCCTTTATGCAAGCTTCATACTCGGCTTCATTGTTGGTGCAGTCAAAATCTAATTTGACTGCGATTGGGACGTATTCTCCACAAGGAGTTTTGAATACGACTCCAACCCCATTTCCATGGTGGTTTGAAGCTCCATCGAAGTACATCTCCCAGACTTCACTTTCCAAGCTCAACAAGTCCTCATCAGGAAATTCTACCTCCGGCATTTCGTCTTCGACCGGTAATTCTGCTAATTGATTCGCCAAGGCTACGCTTTTCACTGCCTTCCATTGTACAAATTTTAAATCATAGGCTGCGAGCACCGACACTCACTTAGCCATCTTACTGTCAAGAACCGGCCTCTCCATTAGGAATTTCAAGGGGTTCGATTCATAAATAACGTATGTGGTGTAGGACGAGAGGTAGTGCTGCAGCTTTGTACAAGCCCAAACTAGAGCCAGACACAACTTCTCTATCTTGTTGTATTTTAGCTCGTAGTCTAGCATCCTTTTGCTGAGGTAAGACACGGCATTTTCTACACTTGTATCTTCTGCTTGTTGAACTAGCATTGCACCCATCGCTTCTTCTGTCACTGATAGGTACAATAGCAAAGGCTTTCCTAGCCTTGGTGGCTGTAAAACTGGCGGGGATAATAGATATTGCTTGACTCGGTCAAAAGCTTTCTGACAATCCTCATTCCATTTGACGGACACCCCTTTCCTGAGTAATTTGAAGATCGGACCATAAGTATCGGCCAATTGATTAATGAACCGGCTGATGTACTGTAGCCTTCCCAGGAAACCCCGAACTTCTTTTTTCGTCTTCGGTGCTGGCATTTCCAGAATGGCTTTGGCTTTTGAAGGGTCAATCTCTATGCCCTTCCGACTGACCATATGCCCCAGAAATACTCCGGATGTAGCTCCAAACAGACATTTCGCCGGGTTGAGCTTTAAATTGTACTTTCGAAGTCTAAGGAAGAACTTCTCAAGTGCTGTTGTATGTTCTTTAGCTGTTTTTGATTTGACAACCATATCGTCCACATACACTTCTACTTCTTTGTGAACCATGTCATGGAAAATGGTCATTGCCATTCTTTGATAGGTTGCCCCGGCATTTTTGTGCCCAAAAGGCATAACCCTGTAGCAGTAGGTTCCCCACTCCATGATGAATGCCGTTTTCTCTTTGTCTGGCAAATGCATCATTATTTGATTGTATCCAACAACAAGATCGGTCAAGGAGACCATCTCGTGTCCAGCCATTCGGTCCACCAACAAGTCAATATGCGACAGGGGGAAGTCGTCCTTCGGACATGCTTTATTCAAATCCCGGTAATCCACACACATTCTGACTTTGCCATCTTTCTTCGACACCGGCACAATATTCGCTAACCATGTTGGGTAGGCAATGGGTTCTATGAACTTATTCTCCAGTTGCTTGGCTACTTCCTCCTTGATTTTCAAGGACCATTCTGTTTTTAGCCTTCTTAGCTTCTGTTTTACCGGCTTAGCCTCAGGGTATACTGGAATCTTGTGCACCGCTATTGCCGAGTCAATTCCCGTGATGTCACTTGCCTTCCACATGAAGCAATTGGCAAACTTCTTCAAGCATTCAATGACCTGTTCCCTGTTCACACAGTCAGATGCAATGTATGTATGTTCATTTTCTTCTTTGCCAATTATTATTTTTTCTTTTTCATTTTTTGTTTCGTTTATTTGATTTTCATTATTTTTGCTTGGAAATGCTTGGAAAGATAGACACGCGGGGTAGCCAATAATTTGCAAGCTCTTATTGATTAGGACGGAATCGTCCTCAAAAATTACATCAAATTTGAAGTCTGGATTTTCTAAATCCGACACAGACGACTCAGAACTGGAACTGGACTCTGACTCGGTTTCAGACTCGGGGTCAGACTCAGACTCAGTACAGGACTTGATTACAGACTTTGACTCTAGGTTTGACTCGGGAGGGAGTTTATCAGCAACGCGTTCCTCCTCGGCGTACCAGTTGGTGAGAGGCCCTTTGTACGGCTTGATCAGGCTCAGCAGGTCTTGGTTCCCATCATTTCCTGTAATGACCGCAACCTCGTCAAAGACACTGGGCTGCATGAAGTCTTCCACTTCCAGTTCAGTTATTGCCTCTGGCTTGTTGTCCCAGGCATCAGCAAATATTTCCAGGACACAGATGTCATTCATTTTTAGGAATAGTTCGAAAGGATCGATCAATTCCTAGTCAGCAACGATAGCATTTATCCTGTGGTTTGGTGAAGGATTAGTGCTAATGTTTGGCTTATTCCTTGGAATAATTGAACCGTTGTCCACCAGGTCTTGGATGCGGTTCTTAAGCGTCCAGCACGCTTCAGTCTTGTGCCCGTTACCCTGATGTTACTCACAGTATTCGTCAGCTCTGTAGTTCCTTGGTAATGGGTTGGGTGGCGGCCTTGCTTCCAAAGGCTTGATGTAGTTTGCCTTGACAGCCTCTTGGAATACCAAAAGGATTGGCATCCCGAGATCAGTGTAAGTCCTCCTCGACTGGCTGCCATTTCTCATATTCCCCACACGTAAAGGATTCGTGGAGGTGATACTTGCCACTTTGTGAACTTTGCTTGCCTTGCTAGGCTTCTTATATTTTGAGGTACCCGAGTCTTCTTTCAGTTGACCCATTTGGATTAAATCCTCTACCTTGGTTGCAGTAGCAATGAGCGACTGAAACGTTGGTAGGTACTGAGTTTGCAGTTGTTGTTGGTAGACACGCAGCAGATTTTTGATGATTATGTCTACCTGTTCTTGCTCAGAAGGCCGGTTGATCATTTGGGCGGCCTTGGCCCTCCACCTCGTAAGGAACGAGGAAAAGGGTTCATTGCTTTACTATTTGGTGGTCTCCAACTCCCTCCAAGTAACGTCCACCTCTATGTTATAATGATATTGCGTATTAAACGCATTACAGATGTCTTCCCAGGTCTTCATTTTAGACCGATCCAGGCTGACAAACCACCTCAAAGCAGCACCGGTGAGTGATTGTTGAAACAACTGAGCAAGGAGCTCGCTATTCAGTTCGAACGGGTTGAGGGCACCCACATACATTTTTCAGGTGCGTTTTGGGACAAGTGGTTCCATCAAACTTGTCCATGTTGGGCATTTTGAACTTTGTTGGCAGTCTTGCTTCGGAGAACAAGGACAAGGAGTCCATGTCCACTACTTCCTTGTGTGTCTTAAGGGCAGTAATAGACCTTTCCAACAATTCCAGTTTTTCTCTCATCTTCTGAGCTTCTAGCTCAGAAGCAGTTCTGGAGGGCATGTCATCCAGGGCAGGGTTTGAGGACGTCGCTGCAGCACCAGGTCCATGATTGGAGGCAGCGGGATCACTTCCCCCAGCTGAAGCCCCATTTCCATTGCCACTACCTAGTTCGGCTATTAGGGCAGTTCTCTGGGCAGCCAATGCCTCATTCATTCTAGCCTCCATTCTGGCTTCGAGTTGTTCCATGAGATTTTGGATGTCAGTAAGTGATGCCATTGGTGCAGTTGAAGTTGGTGAGGTTGGTGAAGCCGGTGAGGTTGGTGAAGCTGGTGATGTTGGGGATGGTACCGTAGGTGTGACTGGCACTGATGTTGGCACTTGAATAGTGGGTAAGTATAAGGGTAATTGGATTAGGGTATAGTGGTTCGTGTATCAGTGTAGCTGATGTGAAGTAGATCGACTCTTTGTCCAACTGTGCATGACTAAAAAAAAACAAAAGAATGTTTTGTGTTCTTTTTGTGTTTATTCAATGTTTATGATATGTCGTGAATGCGCACAACAACACGTCATAATCCGTTTTAATGAGATGCTTCAAGCATTGGGTACATACAGCCCTAAAGGATAGGTACTATAGGCTATGACACAAATAGAAAATAGGCTTATAAAGGGACCCTTGAACCTTGAGCATGGATATACCTAACCACATGTGAAATAAGGAGTTTCGCGTGGGTCCGACAATACGCATACTCATGGGCCACCCCTAAAAGGATTAGGGATGGTTTGCGATAACAGGGAGGACGCTTTGGCTGTCCGTCGACATAATCAAGGAGACCTGCCGATCAGCGCTACTTGCTATCCAGACTCAGAAGTTTGAATAGAGAGAGAAGAAATTCATTTGAAATTCATTTTTTATGCAATGGAGAAAAAAGATTCTCAATTCGTGCAAATAAATAAACAAATTTAAGTGATTTAAAGTAAATTTCAATTAGGTGCAAATTCTCCTTATTAAGAAGCATTCTTAAAGAAAGAATACTTAATCTTTGTTGGGGTACCCTGCAAAACAAAGCATAGTAAAATAATACCCTAAAGAAGGGCAGGTTAGTTTACACAACAATTGTAGTCCACTTTATGTAAAACGATTACATGAATTCCCCAGCAGAGTCGCCAAACTGTGAACCCCTCCCCCAAAAATAGGCATATAATGAATATGACTAAGGGCAGAAATGCACGTGAATGTGTGAGTCGCCACCTTGTTTAATTATTTTAGGGTAAACTAGGAAAAAACCTTAAGTTGACTCCAATTTTAATTAACCTAATTACTAGATTAATTATCCCAATGTTTAAGGCATAGTTTGCGAACCCGAGGTGGATCCCGAGACCATGTCATGTTGATGAACTAACCTAAGTGTGAATGCTTTGCAAGGTAATGATGTAATTGGACCAATAAAGTGTTTTGATGATTTCGACTTGCCGCTCGGGGTTCAATCCCAAACGTGCCTACGTACTTCCATTTGAATGGAAGATCAAAGTCGACGTAGTTCGATAGGCCTTTTTTAAAGGGCTTTGAATGGATATGCTTAATGCATGAGTGTGTGTATGCTTCGTGCATTTTGTTTAGGCATTTTGCCAAAGAATTGATTGATTTGATTAGGCGTTTGTTGCCAAAAGTGTTGATTTAAGGCTTTTAGCCAAAAAGATTGATTTAGGCAATTTGTTTGCCAAAAGTTAATGTGATTTAGGCAATTGGTTTGCCAAGAGTGATTATTTGAAGGCTTTTAGCCAAAATGGGTTGATTTAGGCAATATGTTTGCCAAAAGTGTTGATTGGGCGATTGTCGCCAAAATTAATTGATTGGGCAATTTATTGCCAAAAATTGATATTTGGGCTTTTTGTTGCCAAAATGGTTGATTAATTCAAGGCATTTTTTGCCAAAGCTTCGCTTTAATTGATTTGTCGCGAAAGATGGTTAATCTTACTTATAGGCAATTTGTTTGCCAAAAGTGATCAATTGAATTGCAATATAGGCAATTTATTGCCAAAAGAAACGTGGTTGATTAATGCTATTTAGCCACAATTATTGATTAATTGGACTTAAGCCGGACTGTTCGAAATAAAGGCGATTATACCGTAGTCTTTAATTGACCAGATACTTTAGCCAATATTGTCGGATTTAGGCTTTAACACCACGATTATTAATTAACCGGACATTTAAGCTTAATCATATTTAATTGAGGCAGTTTATTTGCCTAATTGATGACGTGAATGCATTTATGTAGCAGTTTAATGCATAATTGCAGTAGAAGAGAATATGCACAAAATGCTGAAATTAAATAGACAGGTTTTCGTTATTACCTGAGTTAATCGGTGGCCGCTTCTTAGCTTCAGCTTGAAAATTCCAGATTAAGCTCCTCGTTTGGGGAATATTAATTAGAGTTAATTTAATTAAGTGACCAAGTATCACAACAGCAGAATAATAAAAGCCTACACTAAATGCAGAAAAGCAATAAAAGAACCGCAAGGAGCGTAGGGGAGAAGAGAGCGTTCGTCAACACAGACTGAGTGAGTAAAAAAGTCGCATCGGGGCTATTTTTATAGGAAAAATCGGGCTGGAGGGCGGCCGCGGCCGCCGGCCGGGGCGGCAGCTGCCACCGTGGACGGCGGCCGCCGCCGCGGCCGGCGGACTTGCTAGCCTTTCGTTCCAAAGGCTTTTTCGGGAGTTTCGTACCTCCGAAAAATATTCCGGGACCAGTTCCGCGATCCTCGTAATTTTTCAGACGTTTCAAGTACCATATTGGCATACTTTCGGTGAACTTTCCGAACGTCCTCTGGTCCGGCCGGATTGTTTGCAGTCCGGGAAAATAGGCTTTTTGAGCCTCAAAATTTGAGTATTCACAGGAGCAGCTTATTAAGTCTCCAGAGCCTTCCTTTGAGCAGCTGGTAGAGGGCACACAATTCATGATTGGCATGATTCAATCGGACAGTGGTACAGAATGGTCACAGAAGATACCAGAATTTGAAGACTTTCTCAGGATTGGGGACGAAGCTTCAAGGATGGTGCAAGAGCAAAAGTCCAAGGCAAGGATCCTCGAGTCAATACTAGCAGCGAAAGATGCAGAAGAAGCTGAGAGGAAGGTGATGAAGATGTCAGATCACGAAGAGAAGGAAGAGAAAGCTGCCCCAGAAACAGAGGATGCTCAGGATGCTGATGAAGTGGTTCAAACCATCAAAGACAGTTATGATGAATGTATTGAACAGGCTATCAATCCTATCTTTTGTTTTTCGAATTATTGTTTTGAGAACGATTTGGATGGATTCCCTTTATTGTTTCAATCAATGTAAGTGAATTTTGACTACTTGTTTTCTTGTTTTCCTGATTGTTATGTTCATGGCATTGATTATACCACACGCATATTTGACATAACCCATATTTGACATAAATGCATTGCATCATTTTGCATTTAACCTAAGCACCACCAAAGATCCCAAAATAATCGAAATCGGATCGGACTTTAAGCTTGAACTCAGACAGGATCTCCAAGAATGTATCAAAAGGAATTCAAAGGTCTTCGCTTAGAGTTATGCTGATATGCCGGGGATCGACAGGTCAATTGTAGAACATTTCATTCCTACCGATCCGAACATTAAGCCAGTAAAGCAAAAAAGGAGATGGGTCAGACCAGAGTGGTAAGACAAGATCAAGGCTGAGGTTCAGAAGCAGCTAGATGCAGGTTTCCTGGAAGTAGTACATTACCCTGAGTGGTTAGCAAACATAGTCCCTGTACTTAAAAAGGATGGGAGACTAAGGGTCTGTGTTGACTACAGGGATCTAAACAAAGCCTCGCCCAAAGATGACTTCCCACTTCCATATATAGATGTTTTGATCGACAGTGTTGCAGGAATGGGATGTTATTCCATTATGGACAGATTCTCTGGATACAACCAAATCCTGATGGCTTTAGTTGACAAGCATAAGACTGCCTTCACTACTGATTTTGGGACCTTCTGTTCTAGGGTGATGCCGTTTGGGTTGAAGAATGCTGGAGCAACATATCAGAGAATGGCTACAACCTTGTTTCATGATATGATCCATAAAGGTTTGGAGGTATATGTAGATAATATGGTGATCCTGACAAAAACGCAAGAAGAACACACGGAGATGTTGGAAAAGTTCTTCGCGCGGGTCAAGCAGTACAATTTAAGACTCAATCCCAAAAAGTGCGTATTTGGAGTCACGAAGGGGAAGTTGTTAGGTTTTGTTGTAGGACCTAACGGGATTGAGGTTGACCCAGATAAAATAAAAGCCATTCAAGATATGGAACCGCCTAAAACAAAACGTCAGGTGAGAAGCTACTTGGGGAAGATCCAGTATATCAGCAGATTCATTTCTAGATTATCTATCACTTGTGCTCCGATCTTCAAGTTGCTCAGGAAGAACCAGCCGGTCAGATGGAACGAGGATTATCAGAAAGCCTTTGACCATATCAAGGAATACTTAATGAATCCACTAGTGTTGAGTTCGCCTAGACCGGGAGAGCCTCTGATTCTGTACTTGTCTATAGAGGATGCAGGAGTTGGAGCTATGTTGGTACAGCCAGACGCTGCTGGAGTAGAAAAGGCCATTTATTATATCAACAAGAAATTACTGCCTATTGAGGAAAAGTATAATTTGATAGAAAAGACATGCATGGCAGTTGTGTGGTCGATCAAGAAATTGAGGCCTTACTTTGATTCCTTCAGGGTCACTTTTGTTTCTAAAATTGATCCTATGAAGTATCTTCAGAAGACACCTACTCTAGAAGGATGGCTGTCCAAATGGTTAATTCAGATGTCCAATGTAGATGCGGAGTTTGTCTCGAAGAAGTCGGTCAAAGATCGGGTTGTTGCAGAGTTCCTGGCTGAGAATCCCATTGCAGATGATGAAACATGGGAGGTGGAATTTCTGGATGAACACTTGCAATGCATTGAAATAGGGGTTTGGAAACTATACTTTGATGGATCAGCCAATAGGAATGGAGCTGGAGCTGGTATTGTGATAGAAGCACCCAATGGCGAGGTGACAACAATGTGCAAAAGGTTGTTGTTTCCAGTCACCAACAATATGGCAGAATATGAAGCGTGTATCATGGGAATTGGGTCTCTTCTTGCAGCAGGCGCTAAGGAGGTTGAAGTGATAGGAGATTCCTTGTTGGTTATTGAACATGCCAATGAAAGATGGAAAGTTGAGGAAGATAGGCTGAAGCCCTATGTTGAGTACTTGTTAAAGAAAGCAGCACCCTTTGACAAGATCACTTTTACTCACATAGGAAGAACTCATAACAGAATCCCAGATGCCTTGGCAAACCTAGCATCAGCATGGCAGGATTTCAGCAAAGTCCCAAAGAAGCCATTTATCATTACCGCAGCAAATATCCCATGCTATGAAGAACATTTTGTGAACCAGGTTGAGTTAGAGGAAGAACCTTGGTTTACAGATATTTTACGGTATATGAAAGATGGAACTTTTTCTGATGATGCAATAAAAGAAGACCAATCGGTTCTAAGAAAGATGGCTTTGAACTATGTCCTAGCCGATGGTGAACTATATAGGAGAGCCTGGGATGGAATGCTCCTAAGATGTGTAGGCAAGAAGGAAGGAGAAGAGATAATGGAGAAGATCCATGAGGGAGTTTGTGGTACTCATCTGAGTGGCATGAGCTTGGCCAGAAAAATTATGAGGCAAGGTTACTTTTGGGTGCAGATGGAATGTGACTGTGTCAATTATGTTCATCATTGTAAAGCCTGCCAGTACCACGATAATAAAAATCACTTGCCTGCTATTGAACTCCACCCAACAACTTCTTCTTGGCCTTTTTCAGCTTGGGGTATAGACATCATTGGCAAGATCACGTCAGCAGCATCGAATGGTCATCAGTATATTTTGGTCGCAGTGGACTATTTTTCTAGATGGATCGAAGCTCAATCCTACAAAACTTTGACTTCCAAACAAGTGGCTAGATTTATTGAGCAGAACATTTTCTGTCGCTATGATATTCCCCATCACATAGTCACAGACAATGGTTCTCACTTCCAAGTAGATTTCGGCCAGTTGTTATACAAATATAAGGTTGAGCATCATCATTCCTCTCCTTATCGGCCTCAAGCTAATGGTGCAGTAGAAGCCACCAATAAGGAGATTAAGAGAATTCTATCTAAAATGTGTAGAGATATAGAGGTTGGGCTGAGAAACTTCCTTTTGCGATCTGGGGGCATCGAACTACTTTCAAATCAGTGAATGGAGCTTCTCCTTTCGCGCTTGTATATGGGATGGAGGCAGTGTTACCAGTAGAGCTTGAAAAGAAGTCTCTCAGGGTTCTTATGGAAACTGGTTTGACCGAAGAAGAGTGGGTCAAGAAAAGATATGAAGACCTGGCGCTGTTGGATGGCAGAAGATTAAATGCTAGATTCTAGGATCAGATGAGAAAGAGAAGGATTGCTCGTTTCTACAATAAGCGGGTACATCCAAGAGCTTTGAAGAACAGAGACTTAGTGTTGGTCATATTGTTAGACCACGAGTCCCAGAGTCATCCTGGAGGAAAATTCAGACCCAACTGGCATGGACCGTTCAGAATTCAGAAGCTATTAGCCAAAGGTGCTGCTGAATTGGTCACTATGGAAGGGAAGCCTTTTAATCGGATCGTTAATCAAGATCAGATGAAAAGGTTCTATGTCTGAAATGATGATTTTGGTTTAAAAAAAAAAGGGGGCTAGGTTGAAAACCCGAAAGGGCGACCTAGGCAAGAAATGAGCTCGTTAGGTCGGAAAACCCGAAAGGGCGGCCTAGGCAAAAGTTAGAGTATATATAAAAAAATCTGTTGAAATTCACGCATGGTACTCAGTTTAAATGTGAAATCTATGCCATGCGTTAGTGACAAACTTGCGACTGGTTGCTGAATGCCATCAACCTGACTAGAAGGAGAATAGGCGAATGAGTAGTTAGACTAAACGACCATTGTATTAAAATGGTTTCTCTTTACTTCTGTATAATGTTGAAAGAAGTGGGATCAATAATGAGCTTAAGTTTCAAATTTTTCCCTTTTGTTTCTGGGGTATGATTGTCGATTACAAGACCTTCCTCTCTGCTTATTTGGTCAGAATTTGCTCATTAGTTTTAAAGATGTGTTGGTTGTTGATCCTTCCTGAGTATCATATTCTTTTAGATGATGATAGGAGGTCAGTTGCTATTTTCTCAGTGGTTTCCTTGGAAGGATCGATAAAAAACCATGGATAAAATCCTTAACACTTTAGTAGGTTCATGCATACATAAGGGAATTGCATATGTTATTTCTTTCTGAATGTGGCAGGTGATAAAATGGTCACCCCATCTTTTTATTTTCAGATGTAAGTCTCTGTCTTTATTCGAATAATCCACTTTTATGTGCTTTCATTTTCTTAATCCAAGGGCAGAAGGCCCAAGTGCTAATCCAGCAAATAGTTTCGAGAGAAAAGATTTGTTGTTGTTTTGTTTTGTTTAAGTGCAGAAAGCAGAAATCAATAAAGACGGAACTACTAAAAGTATTCATTGAAAAAGAGAGAGGGATACATTGATTGGGAGCTCATGGCCCCCGGAATACAGGAAACTGAAGGAAAGAAAAGTAGCAACAACATTCATTCCAGCGGTTGAATCATCAGACGCCAACCCCTTCAAGACCTAGTTTCATCACTAGGAGTAAAACCAGTCAATATACTCGGGTGTCACGGTGTCCTGCATCGCCCCTTGACCCATGTACCAGGTGTTTCGGTTTCGCCAATGATCGGCTAGATTGGTCAACAGACTCTGCGTCATGGGACCACTTTCGAAGTTATGGATTCTGGGAATGCGTTGAACGACACCATATTGGCGGTTGATCCTGTCTGGGAAGTAGGCCATGGAACGATGAAGACTAGCATATAGCACATAACTGAGATTCATGCTCCCAGCAGTGACAAGTCTAATCCTCCACCAAGGACAAGTCCATCGGATCACGGGGTTATCTCCAAAATCAAACTGTCCTCGGGAGCGTGGGCGAAAGTGGGCAGGGCCATAGGTAGGAATTGAACGAGCTGGGACTGGAGGAATCAGGCTCAGCTTATTTAAAGCCCAGGCTTGCAATAACATCGGGCAACCTCGATGGTGAATGTTGAAATTGGAGACATGAAGGGTAATGTCTCTTACCTAGCACATGGTCTCTCCCATGATCATCATGAAGACGGTGCGTCGATGCACCTGCATGTCTCGGACAACGGTCAGCAGTCGAAAATCTCCAATTCCAGGTTGACGGTTCTTCATGGCATACATATTAAGCAATAAGAAACAACAAGCCCAAGCCCAAGAGAGGTTCGCATCCATGGACAGAACCCTATTCAGAAAAGGCTCTAAAGGAAGACCTTGATCCGGGTCTATTCCGTCAGGAAGGTAAACCGGGCATAGAGCCGTAATCTCAGCCAGATCATATCTCAGGCCTGGGGGCAAAGTGGGAGCTTCATCTTGTTCAGGGTGATGACCCATCACGGCGCACATCCCCTCGTAGGTTGGAGTCACCTCAGAATCTTCAAATCGAAAAACCATGGTGTTGGGATTAAAGTACCCCACGAGCCAAGACAAGAAACTATGATCAGGCTTCAAGTCTTTGAAGTATTTCAGCCAGGCCAGTTGATTCATGGGGTGAATCTGCCACAGGTCGTCAGGAATGGATTGAACAAAGGATGAGACTTGATTTCTGAAAGCCATAGAGGAAAAGGGTTATTAAAGAAAAAGCGTTTTTTAGAACAGTCGAATGCTGTGGAATGAAGAGAACGAATAGGGGACTTCTATTTATAGGAGTGGAAAGGCTTCAGTAAATGTGATGCTATCACCAGCTGGCATGGTATCTACTATCGATGGTGATAGGGCACGGATTCGTCATAAAACAGGGGACCACTTTTGCGAGTGAAAGGTAGATGGGCATTTGTGCGTAGACCACTCCGGTAGTTGGGCATTTATGCCTGCATTAATAAGAGGGATCGCTCCTGCAATAGGGTGGTTGAGAATTTATGTCCGCATTAACCAAGATGGACCACTCTTGCAAATGAGCGGGATGTATCCTTTTTCTTTCTCCAGTTTTTGTTTAAATCTCGTTATTGCTTTTTGTTCATTATAAGGTAGATGGACATTCATGCCCGTATTAACAAGGTAGACTGCTTTGGCAGGTGAGTAAGACATTGCCTTTTTAATTTTGTGATTTCGATTAATTTTCATTTCATTTTCTTTTGTCCATTTAGCAATAAGTTAGTTGGGCATTTACGCCCACATTAACAAGATGGACCACTCCTGCAAGCAAGTGGGGTACTTCCTTTTTGCGTTTTTGTGCTTTGATTATGCAGGAATAAAGTGAAGTCTCAAAAATTGTAAATAATAAAAGAAATGTAAATAATACGGTAATAAAAGAAATGTAAATAATACTGTCATAAAAAGAAATGTAAATAATACCGTGAAAGAAATGTAAATAACACTGAAAATGTGCTTCAAAGAGCTACAAAATGTCATAAAAAGTATGGTAAAAAATGGAGAGGGCCAGGTAACGTCGCCTCCGACTGGGACCAGCTGTCGCCTGCCTGACAGAAGATGGTGGAGGTGTCGGAGCATCGCTAGATGAAGAGCCATCATCATCATCATCCTCCTCCTCAGAGAAGTCAAAAGGAATCCCCTCCACCTCCAGTCTAGTCCGGAGCCTGTCAACCTCCATCTGGAGACGAGAAACAGTGGCGGCCTGACGGGATTGATGCCTCCGCAGTCTGCCAATCTCTAACTCCTGTGGAAATAAAAAGGGGAAAAAGGGTGAGAAGAAATATGCAAAGTAAAAGGTCAAGAGTAAAGGAGTCATACCATATCGTGGCGCTCTGGATACAGCCTGGCAATGTAAATCCGAGCGAAGCAGAACCTCTGGTACAGCTCCTGATATCTCTGAGCAGGCACCTGCAAACGCAGAAAGGCACTCAATAAAGAATCCTCCAAGTAAATGTCTCTGGCTTAATAAATTCATTTTTCTACTCACATGTGTGGCATGCTCAGGATCCAGCTGTAGCTGTGGCGGAGCCTGTCTGAGGTCAACAGGAATAGCGATGGCCGGTCCTAGGCCTAGAGTGGGGTCCAAAGCAACCTCCATGCTCGGAGGGAAGGGGACATCACCCAACAAGGCACCCTGAGGACAAGCAGGAACATCAGCCTCCGCCTGCGCTCTATAAAATGCAGGGGTCCGATGTCTCCTCCTATCCTGCAACAAGTCAGAACAAATGCAGTAAATTACTTGGTCAGAGTGTTGGAAAAATCAAGACTGAGGGTAAAAGGGTTACCTGAGAGTACTCTCGGACCTTTGGCAATCTGGCCTGCAGCCAGGTGGTCAGATAAAAGGCAAAATCGCCAGGTATTAGATAGTCATCGGCTAGGAAGCCATCATACTCCAGCAACTTGTCCTCCGGAGTCATCCCCTCCAAGATGCACATGTGGCGAGGGGGAGCAACGTGCACTCGCCTCTGGGCCGTGGCAACACGGATCTCGAGGACCCTCTCTCCCAAGAAATACCGGTCCACCTAATAGCCCTGAAGCAAGACTCTGGACCGGGTAAGGGCCTCTGCTAGAGCACGAGGAGGATAGGCCGCCCAAGCATCTCCCTCCCAAGGAGTCAGAAAGAGCTACAGAACAGAAAAGTCAGTAAATCAGCAGTAAAAAATAAAAGAAGACATGCTACTCAGAAGGTTCCTTGTACTTACATCAGCCAAGGCCCTATCGTTAAGATAGCACCTCCAGTAATGTGGATCGTCAGAACTCGAATAAGTATGATGGCGATCCGCCAAGTATCGAGGAATCCGCCGAGCCTCAGTAGAAGTATCACCCTCCAGACCACCGGGATAGATCCGATACTCATAGGCCCATACCTGTGACAAGAGTCCAACAGTTAAGTGTAAATTTGAGTGATTGAAAAAATAAAGTAAGAAAGTCAGAAGGATAGGTGACTTACCTCAAGCGGGCGAAGGAACTGTCAGTTAGACTCACTGCTACCCCTAGTCCATACATCTAGACCATGGTAGAGATAAGCCAATGCGAGAGAGGCCCAATCATATGAGCCGATACAGCTCAAATCCCGTAGGCAAGCCAGAACAGCGGGATCTCCCTTATTCTGGGAGGTGCATATGAGCTGAGATGAGATGATGTAGAAAACGAAGGACCGCGCCGCCTGGTCCCTCTCCTCTCTAGTATAAGCAGGAGTTGTAGGTCTGGCATCCGTGGGTAGCTCTCTCCATGCTGCCAATCTCGTGCGAATCCGCTCAGCCCAAAACTTGTAGACCACCTCGTAAGAGACGTACCCTTGGGCAGTGTACCTAGTATGAGTGGGAACGCCAAGTAAGGTACCGACAAGCTCAGCCCCCAATGCAGTTGTCTGGTACCGTGCATCGAGAGGAATGGCCTCGCCATTTGTGGACGCGTGTTTTTATGCCCCCACCTAACCCGATGAGGATATAAGGATGCGGAATAAGGAATCAGGGTCAACCAGAAGCCTTTAAACCAAGAATTGATTCAAATGGGTTCAAGGAGTCTGACCTGCGCTAGGGTTGCGTCACACAGCTATAAGTTGCGTGACGGTAGTAGTAGTTGCATCACGCAACTCTAACCAGGCTGACGTCACCTTGAAAAGCCCGTATAACGGTTTTGCTTTTGTGTGGATACACGACAACTGTACGAAAAGTGAGCTGCGTCACGCAGCTCTCGGGTCCATCACGCAACTGTTAGTTGCGTGACACAGCTCTGTTCTGTTGCCCTACCCATATAAATACAGCATTTTTATCTCTAAAACGGGACTTTTGGACTTTTGAACTCTTTAAGTTTTGAGAGAAATTCTTAAGAACTAAGCTGCAGCTAGGGTTTTCTGCAAGAACTCCATTGAGTTATCTTGAAGAAGATCAAGCCTTAGAGATTGAATAGATTGAAAACAAAAAGTCACCAAAAAGAGAAAAGAGAGAAAAGAAAAGAAAAAAGAGTTTTTCTTGTTAAAACTTGACAAAGAGCATTTCTGGGATCCTGAAAAACTATTCCTAAGGCACCCAAATCGCATGCAATCCTCAAATCTGAGGGTTAGGTAACCATTTAAACTCCTCTTTTTATTTTTAGTTGTTGATTTATTAAATATCTTATTTTGTTAGTGTTTGGGTAGTTTGATATTGGTTAAGTAGTATTCTACCCATTATTGAGTGTTTCTGAGTGTTGACGCGTGTTTTTATGTCCCCGCCTAACCCGATGAGGATATAAGGATGCGGAATAAGGAATCACGGTCAACCAGAAGTGTTTGTAAAGCAAAAATTGGATTTAAACCAGTTCAAGGAGTCTGACCTGTGTTAGGGTTATGTCACGCAGCTACCACCTGCGTGACGGCACTCATAGTTGTGTTACGCAACTCTGACCAGGACGACATCATTTGGACAGGCCCGTGTAACGGTCTGCACTGTTTGTATGGATACGCGGCAACTGTATGAAAAGTAAGCTGCGTCACGCAGCTCGCGGGTCCGTCACGCAGCTGTTAGTTGCGTGACGCAGCTCTGTTCTGTTGCCCTACCCATATAAATACAACTTTTTGTGTTTTAAACGGGACTTTTTCTCTCTAGACTTTTGATAATCTGGACTTAGAGATTTTAAGAGTTTAGTGTGGCTAGGGTTTTCTCCAGGAACTCCAGTGAGTTACCTTAAAGAAGATCAAGCCATTAGGGATAATAGATTGAAAATACAAAACCAAAACTCACAAAAAAGAGAAAAACAGAGAAAAGAAGAAAAGAAAAGTTTTTATTGTTAAAACTTGGTAACAAACACTTCTAGAATCGTGAAGTTCTATTCTTGAATCATCTAAACCGTATGCAATCCTCGAATCTGAGGGTTAGGTAACTATCTAAACTTCCTCTTTATTTTTTAGTTATTTATTTGTTAAATATATTGTTTTCTTAGTGTTTGGTTAGTTTGGTGTTGATTAAGTAACATTCTGCCTGTTATTGAGTATTTCTGAGTTATATTAAACATCTGTTAATAAAAAGAACACGTAAAAAGAGTAGTTTGAAAGGTAGTTACAGACCAGAGCAACTGCGTCACGCAGCTACTACCTGCGTGACGCAACTGTTCATGTCCAAAAGAACTTGACTTTGCTTGGACCACCTGCGTGACGGAACTGTTCGTGGGCGTAACTTTTATTTTGTTTTTATGTTTTTATTTAATGTTATGTCTTAAGTAAATAATTAATGAAACTGGAAATTTTGATAAGGTCACGAACAGATGCGTCACACAGCTAGGAGTTCCGTCACGCAATTGTTCTTCATAGAACAGCTGCGTGACGCAACTTTTCTAAGGTTCTAGAATATCTTTTCTATTTATTTTATTTTAATTTCATATCATTAAATAAATATTTAATTTTAATTCAAGAAATGACCAATAATGGGCAGATTGTGTTCTAATCAAATCAAACAAGTTAATTTACTATGATTTTGAGATTTTAGGATTTGTTATTTATATTGTTTAAATTGTATTATTAAACCCGGTTTGTGGCCTGCCTTTAACCATAAGGCAAGAGCGGGTCTTTTAATTATTTTTGCTATGGGTGGATGATGGATATGATTATGAATGGTTATGAATGCTATGAATGAACGTATTTGGGGCGATTAATTAATTTTCCACATAGGAACTCGATTCGATTTATTCGGGTTGGGTTTAATTAAATAAGTTTGCTTTTCTAAAATAAAATAAATTAGAAATTGTAGGTTAAAAGAGGCCAGTTTTCCGGGCGTTGTGAATACTGAAATTTTGAGGCTCGAAAAGCCAGTTTTCCCGGACTGCAAATAGTCCGGCCGGACCGGAGGCCATTTTGGAAATTTACCGGAAGTATGCCAATATGGTACTTAAAACGTCCGGGACGTCGCGAAGATCGCGGAACTGGTCCCGGAATATTTTTTGGAGGTCTGAAACTCCCGAAAAAGCCTCCGGAATGTAAAATTAGAAAGTCCGCCGGCCGCGGCGGTGGCAGCAGCCGCCCTTCACGGCGGTGGTAGCCGCTATCGCCGGCGGCCGGCTACCGTACCCGGCGGCCGAGCCGCCGGCCACCAGCTACCGAGTCGCCGAGGTCCGGCGGTCGGGCCGCCGAGGCCCGGCGGGCCAGCCGCCGGCCACCGGCGGTCGAGCCGCCGAGCTCCGGAGGCCCAGCCGCCGAAACAGTCCGATTTTTGCTATAAATAGCAGCCCCGGGCCTCCTATTTTCGGCACTCAGTCTGTGTTGACGGACGCTCCTTCTCCCCTATGCTCCTTGCGATTCTTTATTGCTTTTCTGCATTTTTAATTTTAGATTTTATCGCTTTATTGCCTTGTTACTTGGTCACTAAAATTAAATTAATTAAAATTCCCTTAACGTGGAGCTTAACCTGGAGTTAAGAAGTGGCCGTCGACTAAATCAGGTACATGAACTAAACTCTGCTTATTTAATTTTAGCACTTCATGCATGCTTCTCTTCTACTCCTAATAATTCTACAACTGCATAAATGCATTACATGTCATCATTAGGCAAATAAGCTGCCTCAATAAATAAATTTAGGCTAATGCCCGGTTAATTAATAATCGTGGTATTAAAGCCTAAAATCCGACAATATTGGCCTAAAAAGACCTAGTTAATCAATAACTACGGTTAATTGCCTTTATTTCGAACAGTCTGGCTTAAGTCCAATTAATCAATAATTGTGGCTAAAAAGCCTTAATCAATCACATGTTGGCAACAAATTGCCTACAATTAAATCAACCACATTTTGGCAACAAATTGCCCACGGTTCAATCAATTTTTGGCAAACAAATTGCCTATAAATTATATTAACTACTTTTTAGCGACAAATCGCTTAAATTACAATTTTTGGCTAAAAGCCTTCAAACAATTGCTTTTGGCAAATAAATTGCCTTAAGTCAATCAATTTTGGCGACAATCGTCCAATCATCAACTTTTGGCAATAAATTGTCTAAATCAACTCATTTTGGCTAAAAGCCTTCAAATTAATCAATCTTTTGGCTAAAAGCCTTAAAATCAAGCATTTTGGCGACAAACGCCTAAATAATCACCTTTTGGCAAACAATTGCCTAAATCACTCTCTTTCTTGGCTAAAAGCCTTAATCATTTTGGCGACAAACGCCCAATCAATCAATTTTCGGCAACAAATTGCCTAAATCAATCTTTTGGCTAAAAGCCTTCAAATAGCACTTTTGGCAAGAATAAGCCCAAGCATCAATTTTTGGCGACAAATCGCCCAACAAAACATCTTTTGGCAAGAATAAGCCCAAACATCAATTTTGGCAATAAATTGCCCAATCAACATTTTTGGCATCAAATGCCTAAAAATCAATCAATCTTTGGCAAAAAGCCTAAACAAAATGCACAAAGCATACACACACTCATGCATAAAGCATCCCCATTCAAAGCCCTCTAAAAGAGGCCTATCGAACTACGTTGACTTTGATCTTCCATTCAAACGGAAGTACGTAGGCACGTTTGGGATTTCACCCCGAGCGGCAAGTCAAAATCACATAAACATTTTTCATTGGTCCAAATCACATCATCTTTCGCCTTGCAAAGCATTCACTCATAGGTTAGTTCATCAGCATGACATAGTCTCGGGATCCACCTCGGGTTCGAAGACCATGCCTTGAACATTGGGATAATTGATCTAGTAATTAGGTTAATTAAAATCGGAGTCAACTTAGGGTTTTTTCCTAGTTTACCCTAAAATAATTAAACAAGGTGGCGACTCACACAT